>NC_091420.1:4880264-5000264 GCF_032191515.1 Phaenicophaeus curvirostris | reverse complement strand
GCCTTCTAGGACTCTTCTAGGACCACGAGGAAACCAGATAGAGCCCCCTGGGACCCACTTAGGGCCTTCTAGGACCATGGTAAGACCCCGGGGAACCCTCTAGAGCACCCTGCGTCCTCTTTAGGGCCTTCTAGTACACTTCTAGGGACCCAGGGACTTTCTAGAGCCCCCTGGTTCCCTTTAGAGCCTTCTAGAACCCTTCTAGGAGCCCCAGGAACCCTCTAGAGCCCTCTGGGACCCTCTTTGCGCCTTCTAGGACCCTTCTAGGACCACGAGGAACCCTCTAGAGCCCTCTGGGACCCCCTTAGGGCCTTCTAGGACCCTTCTAGACCCCCCAATAACCCTCTAGATCCCTCTGGGACCCCCTTAGGGCCTTCTAGCACCCTTCTAGGACCACAAGGATCTCTCTAGAGCCCACTGGGACCCCCTTAAGAACTTCAAGGACCCTTCTAGGACCACAAGAAACCATCTAGAACCCCTTGGGACTCACATAGGGCCTTCTAGGATCATTGTAAGACCCTGGGGAACCATCTAGAGCGTCGTGGGACAACTTAGAGCCTTCTAGGACGATTCTAGTACCACGAGGAACCCTCTAGAGCCCCCTGGGACCAATTTAGGGCCTTCTAGGACCCTTCTAGGACCACGAGGAACCCTCTAGAGCCCCCTGGGACCCCCTTAGGGCCTTCTAGGACAATTCTAGCGCCCCCAGGGACCCTCTAGAGCCCCCTGGGACCCCCTTAGGGCCTTCTAGGACCCTTCTAGGACACAGGGAAGCCTCAAGAGCCCCCTGGGACCCCCTTAGGGCTTTCTAGGGCCATGGTAAGACCCTGGGGAACCCTCCAGAGCACCCTGGGTCCTCTTTAGTGCCTTCTAGTACCCTTCTAGGGCCCCCAGGGACCTTCTAGAGCCCCCTGGTTACCCTTCGAGCCTTCTAGACCCCTTCTAGGAGACCCAGGAACCCTCTAGAGCCCGCTGGGACCCCCTTAGGGCCTTCTAGGACCCTTCTATGACCACAAGGAACCCTCTAGAGCCGCCTGGGACCCCTTTAGGGCCTTCTAGGACAATTCTAGGGCCGCCAGGGTCCGTCTAGAGCCCCCGGGACCATTTTAGGGCCTTCTAGGACCCTTCTAGGACCACCAGGAGCCCTCTAGAGCCCCCTAGGACTCACTTAGGGCCTTCTAGGACCCTTCTAGCGTCCCCAGAGACAGTCTAGAGCCCCCTGGGATGCCTTAGAGCCTTCGAGGACCCTTCTAGGACCACGAGGAACCCTCTAGAGCCCCCTGGGACCCCCTTAGGGCATTCTAGGACCCTTCTAGGGCCCCCAGGGACCCTCTAGAGCCCACTGGGACCCACGTAGGGCATTCTAAGACCCTTCTAGGACCACCAGGAGCCCTCTAGAGCCCTCTGGGACACCTTTTTGCACATTCTAGGACACTTCTAGTGCCCCCAGAGACCCTCTAGAGCTCCCTGGGAGTCTTTAGGGCCTACTAGGACCCTTCTAGGATCACCAGGAACCCTCTAGAGCCCTCTGGGACCCACTTAGGGCCTTCTAGGACCCTTCTAGGACCACGAGGAACCCTCTAGAGCCCCCTGGGACTTGCTTAAGGCCTTCTAGAACCCTTCTAGGACCAGGAGAAACACTCTACAGCCCCCTGGGACTCCCTTAGGGCCTTCTAGGGTTATTGTAAGACCCTGGGGAACCCTCAAGAGCCTCGTGGGACACCTTAGAGCCTTCTAGGACCCTTCTAGGACCACGAGGATCCCTCTAGAGCACCCTGGGACACCTTAGGGCCTTCTAGGGCTCTTCTAGCGCCCCCAGTGACCCTCTAGACCCCCCTGGAACTTGCTTAAGTCCTTCTAGAACCCTTCTAGGGCCACGAGGAACCCTCTAGAGCCCCCTGGGACCCCCTTAGGGCCTTCTAGGTCCATGGTAAAACCCCGGGGAACCCTCTAGAGCACCCTGGGTCCTATTTAAGGCCTTCTAGTACACTTCTAGGGCCCCCAGGAACCTTCTAGAGCCCCCTGGGTCCACTTAGGGCCTTTTAGGACCATTCTAGGACCAGGAGGAACCATCTAGAGCCCTCTGAGAACCCCTTAGGGCCTTCTAGGACCATTTTAAGTCTCCGGGGAACCATCTAGAGGCCCCTGAGACCCCTTAGAACATTCTAGGACCCTTCTATGACCACGAGGAACCTTCTAGAACCACCTGGGACCCCCTTAGGGCCGTCTAGGACCCTTCTCGGACCACCAGGAACCCTCTAGAGCCCCCTGGGACTTGCTTAAGGCCTTCTAGGACTCTTCTAGGACCACGAGGAAACCAGATAGAGCCCCCTGGGACCAACTTAGGGCCTTCTAGGACCATGGTAAGACCCCGGGGAACCCTCTAGAGCACCCTGCGTCCTCCTTAGGGCCTTCTAGTACACTTCTAGGGACCAAGGGACTTTCTAGAGCCCCCTGGTTCCCTTTAGAGCCTTCTAGAACCCTTCTAGGAGCCCCAGGAACCATCTAGAGCCCTCTGGGCCCCCCTTAGGGCCTTCTAGGACCCTTCTAGGACCACCAAGAACCCTCTAGAGCCCTCTGGGACCCCCTTAGGTCCTTCTAGGACCCTTCTAGACCCCCGAATAACCCTCTAGATCCCTCTGGGACCCCCTTAGGGCCTTCTAGCACCCTTCTAGGACCACAAGGAACTCTCTAGAGCCCACTGGGACCCCCTGAAGAACTTCAAGGACCCTTCTAGGACCACAAGAAACCATCTAGAACCCCTTGGGACTCACATAGGGCCTTCTAGGATCATTGTAAGACCCTGGGGAACCATCTAGAGCGTCGTGGGACCACTTAGAGCCTTCTAGGACGATTCTAGTACCACGAGGAACCCTCTAGAGCCCCCTGGGACCAATTTAGGGCCTTCTAGGACCCTTCTAGGACCACGAGGAACCCTCTAGAGCCCCCTGGGACCCACTTAGGGCCTTCTAGGACAATTCTAGCGCCCCCAGGTACCCTCTAGAGCCCCCTGGGACCCCCTTAGGGCCTTCTAGGACCCTTCTAGGACACAGGGAACCCTCAAGAGCCCCCTGGGACCCCCTTAGGGCTTTCTAGGGCCATGGTAAGACCCTGGGGAACCCTCCAGAGCACCCTGGGTCCTCTTTAGTGCCTTCTAGTACCCTTCTAGGGCCCCCAGGGACCTTCTAGAGCCCCCTGGTTACCCTTTGAGCCTTCTAGAACCCTTCTAGGAGCCCCAGGAACCCTCTAGAGCCCGCTGGGACCCCCTTAAAGCCTTCTAGGACCCTTCTAGGACCACAAGGAACCCTCTAGAGCCGCCTGGGACCCCTTTAGGGCCTTCTAGGACAATTCTAGGGCCGCCAGGGTCCGTCTAGAGCCCCCTGGGACCCCTTTAGGGCCTTCTAGGACCCTTCTAGGACCACCAGGAGCCCTCTAGAGCCCCCTAGGACCCACTTAGGGCCTTCTAGGACTCTTCTAGTACCCCCAGGGACCCTCTAGAGCCACCTGGGACCCTTTTAGGGCCTTCTAGGACCCTCCTAGGACCCACGGGTACCCTCTAGAGCCCTCTGGGACCCTTCTAGGCCTTTCTTGGACCCTTTTAGAATCACCAGGAACACTCCAGAGTCCCCTGGGACCCTTCTAGGGCTTTCTAGGACCCTTCTAGGACCACGAGGAACCCTCTAGAGCCCCCGGGACCATTTTAGGGCCTTCTAGGACCCTTCTAGGACCACGAGAAACCATCTATAGCTCTCTGGGACCCCTTTAGGGCGTTCTAGGACTCTTCTAGGGTCCCCAGAGACCGTCTAGAGCCCCCTGGGATGCCTTAGAGCCTTCGAGGACCCTTCTAGGACCACGAGGAACCCTCTAGAGCCCCCTGGGACTCCCTTAGGGCATTCTAGGACCCTTCTAGGGCCCCCAGGGACCCTCTAGAGCCCCCTGGGACCCCCTTAGGGCTTTCTAAGACCCTTCTAGGACCACCAGGAGCCCTCTATAGCCCTCTGGGACCCTCTTTGCGCCTTCTAGGACCCTTCTAGTGCCCCCAGGGACACTCTAGAGCCCCCTGGGACTCCTTAGAGCCTACTAGGACCCTTCTAGGACCACGAGAAACCCTCTAGAGCCCCCTGGGACCTTCTTAGGTCCTTCGAGGACCGTTCTAGGGTCACCAGGAACCCTCTAGAGCCCTCTGGGACCCACTTAGGGCCTTCTAGGACCCTTCTAGGACCACGAGGAACTCTCTAGAGCCCCCTGAGACTTGCTTAAAGGCCTTCTAGGACTCTTCTAGGACCACGAGAAACCATCTAGAGCCCCCTGGGACCCACTTAGGGCATTCTAGGTTCATTTAAAGACCCTGGGGAACCCTCTAGAGCCTCGTGGTACCACTTAGAGCCTTGTAGGACCCTTCTAGGACCAGAAGGATCCCTCTAGAGCCCCCTGGGACACCTTAGGGCCTTCTAGGGCTCTTCTAGCGCCCCCAGTGACCCTCTAGACCCCCCTGGAACTTGCTTAAGTCCTTCTAGAACCCTTCTAGGGCCACAAGGAACCCTCTAGAGCCCCCTGGGACCCCCTTAGGGCCTTCTAGGTCCATGGTAAAACCCCGGGGAACCCTCTAGAGCACCCTGGGTCCTATTTAAGGCCTTCTAGTACACTTCTAGGGCCCCCAGGGACCTTCTAGAGCCCCCTGGGTCCACTTAGGGCCTTTTAGGACCATTCTAGGACCAGGAGGAACCATCTAGAGCCCTCTGAGAACCCCTTAGGGCCTTCTAGGACCATTTTAAGTCTCCGGGGAACCATCTAGAGGCCCCTGAGACCCCTTAGAACATTCTAGGACCCTTCTATGACCACGAGGAACCTTCTAGAACCACCTGGGACTTGCTTAAGGCCTTCTAGGACTCTTCTAGGACCACGAGGAAACCAGATAGAGCCCCCTGGGACCAACTTAGGGCCTTCTAGGACCATGGTAAGACCCCGGGAAACCCTCTAGAGCACCCTGCGTCCTCCTTAGGGCCTTCTAGTACACTTCTAGGGACCAAGGGACTTTCTAGAGCCCCCTGGTTCCCTTTAGAGCCTTCTAGAACCCTTCTAGGAGCCCCAGGAACCATCTAGAGCCCTCTGGGACCCCCTTAGGGCATTCTAGGACCCTTCTAGGACCACCAAGAACCCTCTAGAGCCATCTGGGACCCCCTTAGGTCCTTCTAGGACACTTGTAGACCCCCCAATAACCCTCTAGATCCCTCTGGGACCCCCTTAGGGCCTTCTAGGACCCTTCTAGGGCCCCCAGGGACCCTCTAGAGCCCCCTGGGACCCACTTAGGGCATTCTAAGACCCTTCTAGGACCACCAGGAGCCCTCTAGAGCCCTCTGGGACACCTTTTTGCACATTCTAGGACCCTTCTAGTGCCCCCAGAGACCCTCTAGAGCTCCCTGGGAGTCTTTAGGGCCTACTAGGACCCTTCTAGGATCACCAGGAACCCTCTAGAGCCCTCTGGGACCCACTTAGGGCCTTCTAGGACCCTTCTAGGACCACGAGGAACCCTCTAGAGCCCCCTGGGACTTGCTTAAGGCCTTCTAGAACCCTTCTAGGACCAGGAGAAACACTCTACAGCCCCCTGGGACTCCCTTAGGGCCTTCTAGGGTTATTGTAAGACCCTTGGGAACCCTCAAGAGCCTCGTGGGACCCCTTAGAGCCTTCTAGGACCCTTCTAGGACCACGAGGATCCCTCTAGAGCCCCCTGGGACACCTTAGGGCCTTCTAGGGCTCTTCTAGCGCCCCCAGTGACCCTCTAGACCCCCCTGGAACTTGCTTAAGTCCTTCTAGAACCCTTCTAGGGCCACGAGGAACCCTCTAGAGCCCCCTGGGACCCCCTTAGGGCCTTCTAGGTCCATGGTAAAACCCCGGGGAACCCTCTAGAGCACCCTGGGTCCTATTTAAGGCCTTCTAGTACACTTCTAGGGCCCCCAGGAACCTTCTAGAGCCCCCTGGGTCCACTTAGGGCCTTTTAGGACCATTCTAGGACCAGGAGGAACCATCTAGAGCCCTCTGAGAACCCCTTAGGGCCTTCTAGGACCATTTTAAGTCTCCGGGGAACCATCTAGAGTCCCCTGAGACCCCTTAGAACATTCTAGGACCCTTCTATGACCACGAGGAACCTTCTAGAACCACCTGGGACCCCCTTAGGGCCGTCTAGGACCCTTCTCGGACCACCAGGAACCCTCTAGAGCCCCCTGGGACTTGCTTAAGGCCTTCTAGGACTCTTCTAGGACCACGAGAAACCATCTAGAGCCCCCTGGGACCCACTTAGGGCATTCTAGGTTCATTTTAAGACCCTGGGGAACCCTCTAGAGCCTCGTGGTACCACTTACAGCCTTGTAGGACCCTTCTAGGACCAGAAGGAACCCTCTAGAGCCCTCTGGGACCCCCTTAGGGCCTTCTAGGACAATTCTAGCGCCCCCAGGGACCCTCTAGAGCCCCCTGGGACACACTTAGGGCCTTCTAGGACCCTTCTAGGACACAGGGAACCCTCAAGAGCCCCCTGGGACCCCCTTAGGGCTTTCTAGGGCCATGGTAAGACCCTGGGGAACCCTCCAGAGCACCCTGGGTCCTCTTTAGTGCCTTCTAGTACCCTTCTAGGGCCCCCAGGGACCTTCTAGAGCCCCCTGGTTACCCTTTGAGCCTTCTAGAACCCTTCTAGGAGCCCCAGGAACCCTCTAGAGCCCGCTGGGACCCCCTTAGGGCCTTCTAGGACCCTTCTAGGACCACAAGGAACCCTCTAGAGCCCCCTGGGACCCCTTTAGGGCCTTCTAGGACAATTCTAGGGCCGCCAGGGTCCGTCTAGAGCCCCCTGGGACCCCTTTAGGGCCTTCTAGGACCCTTCTAGGACCACCAGGAGCCCTCTAGAGCTCTCTAGGACCCACTTAGGGCCTTCTAGGACTCTTCTAGTACCCCCAGGGACCCTCTAGAGCCACCTGGGACCCTTTTAGGGCCTTCTAGGACCCTCCTAGGACCCACGGGTACCCTCTAGAGCCCTCTGGGACCCCTTCTAGGCCTTTCTTGGACCCTTTTAGAATCACCAGGAACCCTCCAGAGCCCCCGGGACACTTCTAGGGCCTTCTAGGACCCTTCTAGGACCACGAGAAACCATCTATAGCTCTCTGGGACCCCTTTAGGGCGTTCTAGGACTCTTCTAGGGTCCCCAGAGACCGTCTAGAGCCCCTGGGATGCCTTAGAGCCTTCGAGGACCCTTCTAGGACCACGAGGAAGCCTCTAGAGCCCCCTGGGACCCACTTAGGGCATTCTAGGACCCTTCTAGGGCCCCCAGGGACCCTCTAGAGCCCCCTGGGACCCACTTAGGGCCTTCTAAGACCCTTCTAGGACCACCAGGAGCCCTCTAGAGCCCTCTGGGACACCTTTTTGCACACATTCTAGGACACTTCTAGTGCCCCCAGAGACCCTCTAGAGCTCCCTGGGAGTCTTTAGGGCCTACTAGGGCCCTTCTAGGATCACCAGGAACCCTCTAGAGCCCTCTGGGACCCACTTAGGGCCTTCTAGGACCCTTCTAGGACCACGAGGAACCCTCTAGAGCCCCCTGGGACCCCCTTAGGGCATTCTAGGACCCTTCTAGGGCCCTCAGGGACCCTCTAGAGCCCCCTGGGACCCCCTTAGGGATTTCTAAGACCCTTCTAGGACCACCAGGAGCCCTCTATAGCCCTCTGGGACCCTCTTTGCGCCTTCTAGGACCCTTCTAGTACCCCCAGGGACACTCTAGAGCCCCCTGGGACTCTTTAGGGCCTACTAGGTCCCTTCTAGGACCACGAGGAACCCTCTAGAGCCCCCTGGGACCCCCTTAGGGCATTCTAGGACCCTTCTAGGGCCCCCAGGGACCCTCTAGAGCCCCCTGGGACCCCCTTAGGTCTTTCTAAGACCCTTCTAGGACCACCAGGAGCCCTCTATAGCCCTCTGGGACCCTCTTTGCGCCTTCTAGGACCCTTCTAGTGCCCCCAGGGACACTCTAGAGCCCCCTGGGACTCCTTAGGGCCTACTAGGACCCTTCTAGGACCACGAGAAACCCTCTAGAGCCCCCTGGGACCTCCTTAGGTCCTTCTAGGACCGTTCTAGGGTCACCAGGAACCCTCTAGAGCCCGCTGGGACCCACTTAGGGCCTTCTAGGACCCTTCTAGGACCACGAGGAACTCTCTAGAGCCCCCTGGGACTTGCTTAAGGCCTTCTAGGACCCTTCTAGGACCACAAGGAACCCTCTAGAGCCCCCTGGGACCCACTTAGGGCATTCTAGGTTCATTTTAAGACCCTGGGGAACCCTCTAGAGCCTCGTGGTACCACTTAGAGCCTTGTAGGACTCTTCTAGGACCAGAAGGAACCCTCTAGAGCCCCCTGGGACCCCCTTAGGGCCTTCTAGGACAATTCTAGCGCCCCCAGAGACCCTCTAGAGCCCCCTGGGACACACTTAGGGCCTTCTAGGACCCTTCTAGGACACAGGGAACCCTCAAGAGCCCCCTGGGACCCACTTAGGGCTTTCTAGGGCCATGGTAAGACCCTGGGGAACCCTCCAGAGCACCCTGGGTCCTCTTTAGTGCCTTCTAGTACCCTTCTAGGGCCCCCAGGGACCTTCTAGAGCCCCCTGGTTACACTTTGAGCCTTCTAGAACCCTTCTAGGAGCCCCAGGAACCCTCTAGAGCCCGCTGGGACCCCCTTAGGGCCTTCTAGGACCATTCTAGGACCACAAGGAACCCTCTAGAGCCCCCTGGGACCCCTTTAGGGCCTTCTAGGACAATTCTAGGGCCGCCAGGGTCCGTCTAGAGCCCCCTGGGACCCCTTTAGGGCCTTCTAGGACCACCAGGAGCCCTCTAGAGCCCCCTAGGACCCACTTAGGGCCTTCTAGGACTCTTCTAGTACCCCCAGGGACCCTCTAGAGCCCCCTGGGACCCTTTTAGGGCCTTCTAGGACCCTCCTAGGACCCACGGGTACCCTCTAGAGCCCTCTGGGACCCTTCTAGGCCTTTCTTGGACCCTTTTAGAATCACCAGGAACCCTCCAGAGTCCCCTGGGACCCTTCTAGGGCTTTCTAGGACCCTTCTAGGACCACGAGGAACCCTCTAGAGCCCCCGGGACCATTTTAGGGCCTTCTAGGACCCTTCTAGGACCACGAGAAACCATCTATAGCTCTCTGGGACCCCTTTAGGGCGTTCTAGGACTCTTCTAGGGTCCCCAGAGACCGTCTAGAGCCCCCTGGGATGCCTTAGAGCCTTCGAGGACCCTTCTAGGACCACGAGGAACCCTCTAGAGCCCCCTGGGACCCCCTTAGGGCATTCTAGGACCCTTCTAGGGCCCCCAGGAACCCTCTAGAGCCCCCTGGGACCCACTTAGGGCCTTCTAAGACCCTTCTAGGACCACCAGGAGCCCTCTATAGCCCTCTGGGACACCTTTTTGCACATTCTAGGACACTTCTAGTGCCCCCAGAGACCCTCTAGAGCTCCCTGGGAGTCTTTAGGGCCTACTAGGACCCTTCTAGGATCACCAGGAACCCTCTAGAGCCCTCTGGGACCCACTTAAGGCCTTCTAGGACCCTTCTAGGACCACGAGGAACCCTCTAGAGCCCCCTGGGACCCCCTTAGGGCATTCTAGGACCCTTCTAGGGCCCCCAGGGACCCTCTAGAGCCCCCTGGGACCCCCTTAGGGCTTTCTAAGACCCTTCTAGGACCACCAGGAGCCCTCTATAGCCCTCTGGGACCCTCTTTGCGCCTTCTAGGACCCTTCTAGTGCCCCCAGGGACACTCTAGAGCCCCCTGGGACTCCTTAGGGCCTACTAGGACCCTTCTAGGACCACGAGAAACCCTCTAGAGCCCCCTGGGACCTCCTTAGGTCCTTCGAGGACCGTTCTAGGGTCACCAGGAACCCTCTAGAGCCCTCTGGGACCCACTTAGGGCCTTCTAGGACCCTTCTAGGACCACGAGGAACTCTCTAGAGCCCCCTGGGACTTGCTTAAGGCCTTCTAGGCCTCTTCTAGGACCACAAGGAACCCTCTAGAACCCCCCTGGGACCCACTTAGGGCATTCTAGGTTCATTTTAAGACCCTGGGGAACCCTCTAGAGCCTCGTGGTACCACTTAGAGCCTTGTAGGACTCTTCTAGGACCAGAAGGAACCCTCTAGAGCCCCCTGGGACCCCCTTAGGGCCTTCTAGGACAATTCTAGCGCCCCCAGAGACCCTCTAGAGCCCCCTGGGACACACTTAGGGCCTTCTAGGACCCTTCTAGGACACAGGGAACCCTCAAGAGCCCCCTGGGACCCCCTTAGGGCTTTCTAGGGCCATGGTAAGACCCTGGGGAACCCTCCAGAGCACCCTGGGTCCTCTTTAGTGCCTTCTAGTACCCTTCTAGGGCCCCCAGGGACCTTCTAGAGCCCCCTGGTTACCCTTTGAGCCTTCTAGAACCCTTCTAGGAGCCCCAGGAACCCTCTAGAGCCCGCTGGGACCCCCTTAGGGCCTTCTAGGACCCTTCTAGGACCACAAGGAACCCTCTAGAGCCGCCTGGGACCCCTTTAGGGCCTTCTAGGACAATTCTAGGGCCGCCAGGGTCCGTCTAGAGCCCCCTGGGACCCCTTTAGGGCCTTCTAGGACCACCAGGAGCCCTCTAGAGCCCGCTGGGACCCCCTTAGGGCCTTCTAGGACCCTTCTAGGACCACAAGGAACCCTCTAGAGCCCCCTGGGACCCACTTAGGGCCTTCTAGGACAATTCTAGGGCCGCCAGGGTCCGTCTAGAGCCCCCTGGGACACCTTTAGGGCCTTCTAGGACCCTTCTAGGACCACCACGATCCCTCTAGAGCCCCCTAGGACCCACTTAGGGCCTTCTAGGACTCTTCTAGTACCCCCAGGGACACTCTGGAGCCCCCTGGGACCATTTTAGGGCCTTCTGGGACCCTCCTAGGACCCACGGGTACCCTCTAGAGCCCTCTGGGACCCTTCTAGGCCTTTCTTGGACCCTTTTAGAATCACCAGGAACCCTCCAGAGTCCCCTGGGACCCTTCTAGGGCTTTCTAGGACCCTTCTAGGACCACGAGGAACCCTCTAGAACCCCCTGGGACCCACTTAGGGCCTTCTAGGACCCTTCTAGGACCACGAGAAACCATCTATAGCTCTCTGGGACCCCTTTAGGGCGTTCTAGGACTCTTCTAGGGTCCCCAGAGACCGTCTAGAGCCCCCTGGGATGCCTTAGAGCCTTCGAGGACCCTTCTAGGACCACGAGGAACCCTCTAGAGCCCCCTGGGACCCCCTTAGGGCATTCTAGGACCCTTCTAGGGCCCCCAGGAACCCTCTAGAGCCCCCTGGGACCCACTTAGGGCCTTCTAAGACCCTTCTAGGACCACCAGGAGCCCTCTATAGCCCTCTGGGACACCTTTTTGCACATTCTAGGACACTTCTAGTGCCCCCAGAGACCCTCTAGAGCTCCCTGGGAGTCTTTAGGGCCTACTAGGACCCTTCTAGGATCACCAGGAACGCTCTAGAGCCCTCTGGGACCCACTTAAGGCCTTCTAGGACGCTTCTAGGACCACGAGGAACCCTCTAGAGCCCCCTGGGACCCCCTTAGGGCATTCTAGGACCCTTCTAGGGCCCCCAGGGACCCTCTAGAGCCCCCTGGGACCCCCTTAGGGCTTTCTAAGACCCTTCTAGGACCACCAGGAGCCCTCTATAGCCCTCTGGGACCCTCTTTGCGCCTTCTAGGACCCTTCTAGTGCCCCCAGGGACACTCTAGAGCCCCCTGGGACTCCTTAGGGCCTACTAGGACCCTTCTAGGACCACGAGAAACCCTCTAGAGCCCCCTGGGACCTCCTTAGGTCCTTCTAGGACCGTTCTAGGGTCACCGGGAACCCTCTAGAGCCCTCTGGGACCCACTTAGGGCCTTCTAGGACCCTTCTAGGACCACGAGGAACTCTCTAGAGCCCCCTGGGACTTGCTTAAGGCCTTCTAAGACTCTTCTAGGACCACGAGAAACCATCTAGAGCCCCCTGGGACCCACTTAGGGCATTCTAGGTTCATTTTAAGACCCTGGGGAACCCTCTAGAGCCTCGTGGTACCACTTAGAGCCTTGTAGGACTCTTCTAGGACCAGAAGGAACCCTCTAGAGCCCCCTGGGACCCCCTTAGGGCCTTCTAGGACAATTCTAGCGCCCCCAGGGACCCTCTAGAGCCCCCTGGGACACACTTAGGGCCTTCTAGGACCCTTCTAGGACACAGGGAAGCCTCAAGAGCCCCCTGGGACCCCCTTAGGGCTTTCTAGGGCCATGGTAAGACCCTGGGGAACCCTCCAGAGCACCCTGGGTCCTCTTTAGTGCCTTCTAGTACCCTTCTAGGGCCCCCAGGGACCTTCTAGAGCCCCCTGGTTACGCTTTGAGCCTTCTAGAACCCTTCTAGGAGCCCCAGGAACCCTCTAGAGCCCGCTGGGACACCCTTAGGGCCTTCTAGGACCCTTCTAGGACCACAAGGAACCCTCTAGAGCCCCCTGGGACCCCTTTAGGGCCTTCTAGGACAATTCTAGGGCCGCCAGGGTCCGTCTAGAGCCCCCTGGGACCCCTTTAGGGCCTTCTAGGACCACCAGGAGCCCTCTAGAGCCCCCTAGGACCCACTTAGGGCCTTCTAGGACTCTTCTAGTATCCCCAGGGACCCATTTAGGGCCTTCTAGGACCCTTTTAGGGCCTTCTAGGACCCTCCTAGGACCCACGGGTACCCTCTAGAGCCCTCTGGGACCCTTCTAGGCCTTTCTTGGACCCTTTTAGAATCACCAGGAACCCTCTAGAGCCCCCGGGACCCTTCTAGGGCCTTCTAGGACCCTTCTAGGACCACGAGAAACCATCTATAGCTCTCTGGGACCCCTTTAGGGCGTTCTAGGACTCTTCTAGGGTCCCCAGAGACCGTCTAGAGCCCCCTGGGATGCCTTAGAGCCTTCGAGGACCCTTCTAAGACCACGAGGAACCCTCTAGAGCCCCCTGGGACCCACTTAGGGCATTCTAGGACCCTTCTAGGGCCCCCAGGGACCCTCTAGAGCCACCTGGGACCCCCTTAGGGCTTTCTAAGACCCTTCTAGGACCACCAGGAGCCCTCTATAGCCCTCTGGGACACCTTTTTGCACATTCTAGGACCCTTCTAGTGCCCCCAGAGACCCTCTAGAGCTCCCTGGGAGTCTTTAGGGCCTACTAGGACCCTTCTAGGATCACCAGGAACCCTCTAGAGCCCTCTGGGACCCACTTAGGGCCTTCTAGGACCCTTCTAGGACCACGAGGAACCCTCTAGAGCCCCCTGGGACCCCCTTAGGGCATTTTAGGACCCTTCTAGGGCCCCCAGGGACCCTCTAGAGCCCCCTGGGACCCCCTTAGGGCTTTCTAAGACCCTTCTAGGACCACCAGGAGTTCTCTATAGCCCTCTGGGACCCTCTTTGCGCCTTCTAAGACCCTTCTAGTGCCCCCAGGGACACTCTAGAGCCCCCTGGGACTCCTTAGGGCCTACTAGGACCCTTCTAGGACCACGAGAAACCCTCTAGAGCCCCCTGGGACCTCCTTAGGTCCTTCTAGGACCCTTCTAGGACCACGAGGAACTCTCTAAAGCCCCCTGGGACTTGCTTAAGGCCTTCTAAGACTTCTAGGACCACGAGAAACCATCTAGAGCCCCCTGGGACCCACTTAGGGCATTCTAGGTTCATTTTAAGACCCTGGGGAACCCTCTAGAGCCTCGTGGTACCACTTAGAGCCTTGTAGGACTCTTCTAGGACCAGAAGGAACCCTCTAGAGCCCCCTGGGACCCCCTTAGGGCCTTCTAGGACAATTCTAGCGCCCCCAGGGACCCTCAAGAGCCCCCTGGGATCCCCTTAGGGCTTTCTAGGGCCATGGTAAGACCCTGGGGAACCCTCCAGAGCACCCTGGGTCCTCTTTAGTGCCTTCTAGTACCCTTCTAGGGCCCCCAGGGACCTTCTAGAGCCCCCTGGTTACACTTTGAGCCTTCTAGAACCCTTCTAGGAGCCCCAGGAACCCTCTAGAGCCCGCTGGGACCCCCTTAGGGCCTTCTAGGACCCTTCTAGGACCACAAGGAACCCTCTAGAGCCGCCTGGGACCCCTTTAGGGCCTTCTAGGACAATTCTAGGGCTGCCAGGGTCCGTCTAGAGCCCCCTGGGACCCCTTTAGGGCCTTCTAGGACCACCAGGAGCCCTCTAGAGCCCCCTAGGACCCACTTAGGGCCTTCTAGGACTCTTCTAGTACCCCCAGGGACCCTCTAGAGCCCCCTGGGACCCTTTTAGGGCCTTCTAGGACCCTCCTAGGACACACGGGTACCCTCTAGAGCCCTCTGGGACCCTTCTAGGCCTTTCTTGGACCCTTTTAGAATCACCAGGAACCCTCCAGAGTCCCCTGGGACCCTTCTAGGGCTTTCTAGGACCCTTTTAGAATCACCAGGAACCCTTCAGAGTCCCCTGGGACCCATCTAGGGCTTTCTAGGACCCTTCTAGGACCACGAGGAACTCTCTGGATCTCCCTGGGGTCCCCTTAGGGCCTTCTAGGACCCTTCTAGGACCACAAGGAACCCTCTAGAGCCCTCTGTGACACATTTTGTGCCTTCTAGGAGACTTTTAGTGCCCCCAGGGACCCTCTAAGCCCCCCTGTGACCCATTTAGGGCCTTCTAGGACAATTCTAGGGCCCCCAGGGACACTCTAGAGCCCCGTGGGACCCCTTAGAGCATTCTAGGACACTTCTAGGAGCCCCAGGAACCTTCTAGAACCCTCTGGGACCCACTTAGGCCCTTCTAGGACCCTTCTAGGACCACCAGGAACCTTCTAAAGCCCTCTGGGACCCCCTTAAAGCCTTCTAGGACCCTTCTAGTGCTCCCAGGAACCCTCTAGAGCCCCCTGGGACCCCTTTATGGCCTTCTAAGACCCTTCTAGGATCACCAGGATCCCTTTAGAGCCTTCTGGGACCCACTTAGGTCCTTCTAGTACCGTTCTAGGACCACGAGAAACTCTCTACAGCCCCCTGGGACGCCCTTAGGGCCTTCTAGGACCCTTCTAGGACCACGAGAAACCATCTAGAGCTCCCTGGGAACCCCTTACGGCCTTCTAGGATCATTGTAAGACCCCGGGGAACCCTCTAGAGCTCCCTGGGACCTCTTTAGGCCCTTCTAGGGCCCTTCTAGGACCACCAGGGACACTCTAGAGCCCTCTGGGACCCCCTTAGGGCCTTCTAGGACCATTCTAGTGCCCCCAGGGACCCTCTAGAGCCCCCTGGGACCCCTTTAGGTCCTTCTAGGGCCACCAGGGACACTCTAAAGCCCCCTGGGACCCCCTTAGGGCCTGCTAGGTGTCTTCTACGACCACGAGGAACCATCTAGAACCCCCTGAGACCACTTAGGACCTTCTAGGACAATTGTATGACCCCAGGGAACCCCCTAGAGTCGTCTGGGACCCCCTTAGGGCCTACTAGGACCATTGTAAGACCCCAGGGAACACTCTAGAGTCCCCTAGGACTCCTTAAGGCCTTCTAGGACCCTTCTAGGACCACGAGAAACCCTCTAGAGCCCCCAGGGACTCCCTTAGGGCCTTCTAGGACCCTTCTAGGATCACCAGGAACCCTCTAGAGCCATCTGGGACCCACTTAGGACCTTCTAGGACCCTTCTAGGACCACGAGAAACCATCCAGAGCCCCCTGGGACTCCTTAGAGCCTTCTAGGACCCTTCTAGGAGTCCCTGAATCCCTCTAGAGCCCCATGGGACCCACTTAGGTCCTTCTAGGACACTTCAAACACCACCAGCATCCCTCTAGAGCTCACTGGGAAGCATTTAGGGCCTTCTAAGACCCTTCTAGGACCACGAGGAACCCTCTAGAGCCCCCTGGGACCATTTTAGGGCCTTCTAGGTCCCTTCTAGGACCACTAGGAACCATGTAGAACCCCTGAGACCCTTTAGGACCTTCTAGGACCATTGTAAGACCATGGGGATCCCTGTAGAGTCCTCTGGGACCCCCTTAGGACCTTCTAGGACCCTTCTAGGACCACCAGGATCCCTCTAGAGCCCCCTGGAACCACCTTAGGGCCTTCTAAAACCCTTCTAGGACCTTGAGGAACCCTCTAGAGCTCTTTGGGACCCCTATAGAAGGGTCTGGAGGCCTTCAGAAGGGTCTGGATGGGCTCTAGAAAGGTCTGGGGGCCTTGAGAATGGCCCTGGGGGGATCTAGAAGGGTCTGGAGGCCTTCAGAAGGGTCCTGAGTGGCTCTAGAAGGGTCTGGGGGCTTTCAGAAGGGCCCCGGGTGGGCTCTAGAAGGGTCTGGAGGCCTTCAGAAGGGTCCTGAGGGGCTCTAGAAGGGTCCAACTTGGATCTCAAACGGTCTAGGGCCTTCAGATTGGTCCTGGGGGGCTCTAGAAGGGTCTTGGAACCTTCATAAAGGTCCTGACTGGCTCTAGAAGGGTTCTGAGGGGCTCTAGAAGGGTCTGGGGGCATTCAGAAGGGTCCTGAGGGGCTCTAGAAGGGTCTGGGAGCCTTTAGAAGGGTCCTTGGGGGCTCTAGAAAGTCATAGAAGGGTCTTAGAAGGCCCTAACAGCGTCCCAGGGTGCTCCAGAGGGTTTCCAGAAGTCTTAGAAGAGTCCTACAAGGACCTAAGGAGGTGCCAGGGGGCTCCAGAGGCTTCCTGGTGACTCTAGAAGGGTCCTTGAAAGCCCTAAGTGGGTCCCAGGTGGATCTAGCGGGTACCTGTGGGTTCTAGAAGGTTCCTAGAAGGTCGTAAGGGGGTCCCAGGTGGCTCTAGAGGGTTCCTGGTGGTCCTAGAAGGTTCCTAGAAGGCCCTAAGGAGGTCCCAGGTGGCTCTAGATGGTTTCTCGTGGTCCTAGAAGGGTCATAGAAAGCACTAAGGGGGTCCTAGGGAGCTCTAGAGGGTTCCTCGTGGTGCTAGAATGTACCTAGAAGGCTCTAAGGGGGTCCCAAAGAGCTCTAGAGGGTTCTTCGAGGTCTTAGAAGCATCTGAGAAGGCCCTAAGGGGGTTCCAGGGGGCTCTAGAAGGTCCCTGGGGGCCCTAGAAAGGTCCTAGAAGGCCCTAAGAAGGTCCCAGGTGCCTCTAGAGAGTTCCTCGTGGTCTTAGAAGGGTTCTAGAAGGCCCTATGTGGTCCCAGGGGGCTCTAGAGGGTCCCTGGGACACTAGAAGTGTCCTAGAAGGCCCTAAGTGGGTCTCAGGGTGCTCTAGGGGGTTCCTCGTTGTCCTAGAAGTGTCCTAGGAGGCCCTAAGTGGGTCCCAGGGGGCTCTAGAGGGCTCCTGGTGACTCTAGAAGTCTCGTATAAAGCTCTAGAAGGGTCCCAGGGGGCTCTAGAAGGTACATGGTGACACTAGACGGGTCCTAGAAAGACCTAGAATGGTCCCAGAGGGCTCTAGAGGGTTCCCTTGGGTCCTAGAAGCGTCCTAGAAGGCCCTAAAGGGGTCCCAGGGGGGTCTAGATGGTTCCTCGTGGTCTTAAAAGGGTCTTAGAAGGCCCTAAATGGGTCCCAGGGGGCTCTAGAGGGTTCCTCGTGTTTCTAAAAGGGTCCTATAAGGCCCTAAGGGGGTCCCAGGGGTCTCTAGAGGGTTTCTCGTGGTCCTAGAATGGTCCTAGAAGACACTAAGGGGGTCCCAGGGGGTTCTACATGGTTTCTCGTGGTCCTAGAAGGCCGTAGAAGGGTCTAAGTGGGTCCCAGGGGGCTCTAGAGGGTTTCTCGTGGTCCTTGAAGGGTCCTAGACGGTCCTAAAGTGGTCCGAGGGAGTTCTAGAGGGTTCCTGGTTACTCTAGAAGTGTCCTAGAAAGCCCTAGAAGGGTCCAATGGGGCTCTAGAGGGTTCCCTGTGGTCCTTGAAGGGTCCTAGAAGCCCTAAAATGGTCCCAGGGGGTTCTAGAGGGTTCCTGGTACTCCTAGAAGAGTCCTATAAGGATCCATGCGGTCCCAGGGGGCTCTAGAGGGTCCCTGGGGGCCCTAGAAGGGTCCTAGAAGGCCCTAAAGGGGACCCAGGGGGCTCTAGAGTGTTCGCCGGTGACTTACAATGGTCCTAGAAGGCCCTAAGGGGGTACTAGGGGGCTCTAGGTTGTTTCTCATGGTCCTAGAAGGGCCCTAGAAGGCCCTAAAGTGGTTCCAGGGGGTTTTAGAGTGTTCCCCGGGGTCTTACCATGGTCCTAGAAGGCCCTAAGTGGGTCCCAGGGGGCTCTAGAGGGTTTCTCGTGGTCCTAGAAGGGTCCTAGAAGGCCCTAAACTGGTCCCAGGGGGCTGTAGATTGTTTCTCATGGTCCTAGAAGGGTCCTAGAAGTCCCTAAAGGGGTCCCAGGGGGCTCTAGAGGGTTCCTTGTGGCCCTAGAAGGGTCTTGGAAGGCCCTAAGTGTGCCCAGAGGACTCCAGAGGATTCTTCGTGGTCCTAGAAGAGCTCTAGAAGGCACTAAATGGGTTCAAGGTTGCTCTACAGGGTTCCTCGTGGTCTTAGAAGGGTCCTAGAAGGCTCTAAGGGGTCCCAGTGGGCTCTAGAGGGTCCCTGGGGGTCCTAGAAGGGTCCTAGAAGGCCCTAAGGAGGTCCCAGGGGTCTCTAGAGGGTTTCCCAGGGACTTACAATGATCCTAGAAGGCCCTACGGGGGTCCCAGGTGTCTCTAGAGGGTTTCTCGTGGTCCTAGAAGGGTCCTAGAAGGCCCTAAGGGGGTCCCAGGGGACTCTAGAGGGTTCCTGGTGCCTCTACAAGGGTCTTAGAAAATCCTAGAAATTTCCCAGGGGGTTCTAGATGGTTCCTTGTAGTTCTAGAAGTGTTCTAGAAGGCCTTTAATGGGTCCCATGGGGCTCTAGAGGGTTCCTCGTGGTCCTAGAATGGTCCTAGAATGCCCCAAGGGGTTCCCAGGGGGCTCTAGAGGGTTCCTGGGGCTCCTAGAAGGGTCCTAGAAGGCTCTAAGGGGGTCCCAGTGTGCTCTAGAAGGTCCCTGGGGGCACTAGAAGGGTCCTAGAAGGCACTAAATCGGTCCCAAGGGGCTCTAGAGGGTTCCCCGGCATCTTACAATGGTCCTACATGGCCCTAAGTTGTCCCAGGAGGCTCTAGAGGGTTCCATGTGTTCCTAGAATAACCCAGAAGGCCCTAAGGAGGTCCCAGGTGGCTCTAGATGGTTTCTCGTTGTCCTAGAAGGGTCATAGAAGGCTCTAAGGGGGTCCTAGGGAGCTCTAGAGGGTTCCTCGTGGTGCTAGAATGTACCTAGAAGGCTCTAAGGGGGTCCCAGGTGGCTCTAGAGGGTTCTTTGTGGTGTTAGAAGCGTCCGAGAAGGCCCTAAGTGGGTCCCAGAGGGCTCTAGAAGGTCCCTGGGGGCCCTAGAAATGTCCTAGAAGGCCCTAAGGAGGTCCCAGGTGCCTCTAGAGAGTTTCTCGTGGTCTTAGAAGGGTTCTAGAAGGCCCTATGGGGTCCCAGGGGGCTCTAGAGGGTCCCTGGGACACTAGAAGTGTCCTAGAAGGCCCTAAGTTGGTTTCAGGGTGCTCTAGGGGGTTACTCATGTCCTAGAATTGTCCTAGGAGGCCCTAAGTGGGTCCCAGGGGGCTCTAGAGGGCTCCTGGTGACTCTAGAAGTCTCCTATAAAGCTCTAGAAGGGTCCCAGAAGGCTCTAGAGGGTTCCTGGTGACACTAGAAGGGTCCTAGAAAGACCTAGAATGGTCCCAGAGGGCTCTAGAGGGTTCCTGTGGGTCCTAGAAGGGTCCTAGAAGGCCC
Organism: Phaenicophaeus curvirostris; assembly: GCF_032191515.1. Classification (NCBI taxonomy): domain Eukaryota; kingdom Metazoa; phylum Chordata; class Aves; order Cuculiformes; family Cuculidae; genus Phaenicophaeus; species Phaenicophaeus curvirostris. The sequence goes on along the minus strand of NC_091420.1, from coordinate 4,980,542 downwards.
TAAAGGGGTCCCAAGGGGGTCTAGATGGTTCCTCGTGGTCCTAAAAGGGTCTTAGAAGGCCCTAAATGGGTCCCAGGGGGCTCTAGAGGGTTCCTCGTGGTTCTAAAAGGGTCCTAGAAGGCCCTAAAGGGGACCCAGGGGGCTCTAGAGGGTCCTTCGTGGTCTTAGAAGCGTCCGAGAAGGCCCTACGGGTGTCCCAGGGGGCTCTAGAAGGTCCCTGGGGGCCCTAGAATGGTCCTAGAAGGCCCTAAGGAGGTCCCAGGGGGCTCTAGAGGGTTCCTGGTGTCCTAGAAGGATTCTAGAAGGCCCTAAGTGGTTCCCAGAGGGCTCTAGAGGGTTTCTCGTTGTCCTAGAAGGGTCCTAGGAGGCCCTAAATGGGGCCCAGGGAGCTCTAGACGGTTCCTCGTGGTCCTAGGAGGATCCTAGAAGGACCTAAGTGGTTCCCAGAGGGCTCTGGATGGTTTCTTGTGGTCTTAGAATGGACCTAGAAGGCCCTAAAGTGGTCCCAGTGAACTCTAGAGGGTTCCTGGGTTTCCTAGAAGGGCCCTAGAAAGGTCTAAGAGGTTCCAGGGGGCTCTAGAGGGTCTCCGGGCGCCCTAGAATAGTCCTAGAAGGCCCTAAAGGGGTCCCAGGGGGCTCTAGAGCGTTCCCCGGGGTCTTACCATGGTCCTAGAAGGCCCTAAGTGGGTCCCAGGGGGCTCTAGAAGGTTTCTCGTGGTCCTAGAAGGGTCCTAGAAAGTCCTAAAGGGGTCCAAGGGAGCTTTAGAGGGTTCCTGGTGAATCTAGAAGAATCCTAGAAAGCCCTAGAAGGGTCCCAGGGGGCTCTAGAGGTTTCCCTGTGGTCCTAGAAGGGTCCTAGAAGACCCTAAAGTGGTCCCAGGGGGCTCTAGATGGCTCCTGGTGCTCCTAGAAGGGTCCTAGAAGGCTCTAAGCTGTCCCAGGGGACTCTAGAGGGTACCTAGAGGGCCTAGAAGTGACCTAGAAGGCCCTAAAGGGGTCCCAGGGGGCTCTAGATGGTGCCTGTGGGTCCTAGAAGGGTCTTAGAAGGCCCTAAGGTGGTCCCAGGGGGCTCTAGAGGGTTCCTCGTGGTCCTAGAAGGGTTCTACAAAGCCCTAAGGGGTCCCAGTGGGCTCTAGAGGGTTCCTGGTGGTTTTAGAAGGCTCCCAGGGGTCTTTAGAGGGTCCCTGGAGGCCCTAGAAGTATCCTAGAAGGCACTAAAGGGGACCCAGGGGGCTCTAGAGTGTTCCCTGTGGTCTTACAATCGTCCTAGAAGGCCCTAAGGGGGTACCAGGGGTCTCTAGGTTGTTTCTCGTGGTCCTAAAAGGGTCCTAGAAGGCCCTAAAGTGGTCCCAGGGGGCTCTAGAGGGTTCCTGGTGGTCCTAGAAGGGTCCTAGAAGGCACTAAAGGGGTCCCAGGGGTCTCTAGAAGGTTCCCGGGGTCTTACAATGATCCTAGAAGGCTCTAAGTGGGTCCCATGGGGCTCTAGATGGTTTCTCGTGGTCCTAGAAGGGTCCTAGAAGGCCCTAAAGGTGTCCCAGGGGGCTCTAGATTGTTTCTCGAGGTCCTAGAAGCGTCCTAGAAGGCCGTAAGTGCGTCCCAGGGGGCTCTAGAGGGTTCCTGGTGGTCCTAGAAGGATTCTAGAAGGCCCTAAGTGGTTCTCAGAGGGCTCTAGAGGGTTCCTCGTGGTCCTAGAAGGGTCTTAGAAGGCCATAAAGGGGTCCCAGGGTGCTCTAGAGGTCTTTAGTATGGATCTGGGGGGCTCTAGAAGGGTCTGGGCGCTTTTAGAATGGATGTGAGAAGCTCTAGAAGGGTTCAGGGTCTTTTTGAATCTCCCTGGGGGGCTCTAGAAGGGTCTGGGGGCTTTTAGAATTGTCCAGATGGGCTCTAGAAGGGTCTAGGGTCCTTTAGAATGGGTCTGGGGTGCTCTAGAAGGGTCTGGGGTCTTTTAAAATGGACGTGAGAAGATCTAGATGGGTCCAGGGGCCTTTAGAATGTCGCTGAGGGCCTCTAGAAGGGTCTGGGGTCCTCTAGAAGGGACGTGAGATGCTCTAGAAGGGTCCAGGGTCCTTTAGAAGGTCTCTGGCGTCTCTAGAAGGGTCTGGAGGCTTCTAGAAGGGATGTGAGAAGCTCTAGAAGGGTCCAGGGGCCTTTAGAACGTCTCTGGGGGGCTCTAGAAGGGTCTGGGGGCCTTTAGAAAGGACGTGAGAATCTCTAGAAGGGTCCAGGGGCCTTTAGAACGTCTCTGGGGGGCTCTAGTGGGATCTGGGGTCTTTTAGAAGGACTCTGGGGCCCTCTAGAAGGGTCTAGGGTCCATTAGAATGGGTCTGGGAGGATTTAGAAGGGTCTAGATGCCTTTAGAACGTCTCTGGGGGGTCTAGAAGGGTCTGGGGTCTTTTAGAAGCGACGTGAGAAGCTCTAGAAGGGTCCAGGGTCCTTTAGAAGGTCTCTGGGGGGCTCTAGAAGGGTCTGTGGGCATTTAGAAGGGATGTGAGTGGCTGTAGAAGGGTCTGGGCGCCTTTAGAAGGTCTCTGGGGGGCTCTAGAAAGGTCTGGGTTCTTTTAGAAGGGACGTGAGAAGCTCTAGAAGGGTCCAAGGACCTTTAAAATAGTTCTGGGGGCTCTAGAGGAGTCTGGAGGCTGTTAGAATGGTCCAGATGGGCTCTAGAATGGCCTGGTCGCTTTTAGAAGGTCTCTGGGGGGCTCTCGAAGGGTCTGGGGTCTTTTAGAAGGGACGTGAGAAGCTCTAGAAGGGTCCAGGGGCCTTTAGAAGGTCTCTGGGGGGCACTCAAAGGGTCTGGGGGCTTTTAGAAGGGACGTGAGAAGCTCTGGAAGGGTCCAGGGGCCTTTAGAAGGGCTCTGGGGAGTCTAGAATGGTCTGGGGGCCTCTAGAATGGTCCAGAAGGGCTCTAGAATGGTCTTGGCACTTTTAGAAGGGCCCCGGTGGGTGCTAGAATGGTCTGGGGTCTTTTAGAATGGACGTCAGGTGCTCTAGAAGGGTCTGGGGGCTTTTAGAAGGGTCCAGTGGAGCTCTAGGAGGGTCTGGGGGCCTTTAGAAGGGCTCTGGCGGTCTTTAGAGACATCTGGGGGCCTTTAGAAGGACTCTGGGGGCCTCTAGAAGGGTCTAGAGGCCTTTAGATTTGTCTAGAGGGGCTCTAGAAGGACTAATCCCCTAACCCTAACACTTAACCCTAACCCCCTATCCCCAAACCTGACCCTAACCGGATAACCATAACCCTAATCCCTATCCCCCTAACCCTAATCCCTAACACCCTAACCCTAACCCTAATCCCTTACACCCTAACCCTAACCCCGTAACCCTAAGCACATAACACTAAACCCTAACCCTAACCCTAACCCTAACCCTAACCTTAACCCCTAACCCTAACCCTCACCCTAAACCCTAACCATAACCCTAACCCTAACCCTAACCCTAACCCAACCCTGACCCTAACCCTAACCACAAACCCTAACCCCTAACCCTAACTCTAACCCTAACCCTAACACTAATGTCCCTAAATTCTAACCCTCACCCTAACCCCTAACCATAACCATAACCCTAACCATAACCCTAACCCTTATGACTCTAACCCTAACCTTAACCCTAATCTAACCCTAACCTAACCCTAACCCTAACCACTAAGCCTAACCCTAACCCCTAACCCTAAGCCTAAACCCTAACCCTAAACCCTAACCCTAACCCTAAACCTAACCCTAAACCTAACCCTAACGACCCTAACCCTAACCCTAACCCTAATGACCCTAACCCTAACCCTAAACCTAACCCCTAAACCTAACCCTAACCCTAAACCTAACCCCTAACCCCTAACCCTAATGACCCTAACACTAACCCTAACCCAACCCTAACCCTAACCCTAACCCTAACCCTAACCCTAACCCTAACCCTAACCCTAACCCTAAACCCTAACCCTAAACCCTAACCCCTAACCCCTAACCCTAACCCCTAACTCTAATCCCTAACCCCTAACCCTAACCCTAATGACCCTAACCCTAACCCTAACCATAAACCCTAACCCTAACCCTAACACTAAACCTAACCCCAACCCCTAACCCTAACCCTAAACCCTAACCCTAACCCCTAACCCTAACCCCTAACTCTAACCCCTAACCCCTAACCCTAACCCTAACCCCTAGCCCTAACCCCTAACCCTAAACCCTAACTCTAACCATAACCCCTAACCCCTTACCCTAACCCTAATGACCCTAACACTAACCCTAACCCAACCCTAACCCTAACCCTAACCCCTAACCCTAAACCCTAACCCCTAACACTAACCCCTAACTCTAACCCCTAACACTAACCCTAATGACCCTAACCCTAACCCTATACCCCTAACCATAACCCAAACCCTTATGACCGTAACCCTAACCTTAACCCTAATCTAACCCTAACCTAACCCTAACCCTAACCCCTAACCCTAACCCTAATGACCCTAACCCTAAACCTAACCCCTAACCCTAACCCTAAACCTAACCCCTAACCCCTAACCCTAATGACCCTAATCCTAACCCTAACCCTAAACACAAACCCTAACCCTAACCCCTAACCCCTAACCCTAACCCCTAACTCTAACCCCTAACCCCTAACCCTAATGACCCTAACCCTAACCCTAACACTAACCCTAACCCAACCCTAACCCTAACCCTAACCCTAACCCCTAACCCTAACCCTAAACCCTAACCCTAAACCCTAACCCTAACCATAACCCCTAACCCCTAACCCTAACCCCTAACTCTAACCCCTAACCCTAACCCTAATGACCCTAACCCTAACCCTAACCCTATACCCCTATCCATATCCCCTAACCCTAACCCAAATCCTAACCCTAACCCTAATGACCCTAACCCTAACACTAACCCCTAACTTCTAGAGCTTCTCACGTCCCTACTAAAAGCCCCTGGACCCTTCTAGAGCCCCCTGGGTCCCTTCTAAAAGTGCCAAGACCCTTCTAGAGCCCATCTGGACAATTCTAAAGGCCCCCAGACCCCTCTGGACCCCCCAGAGACCTTCTAAAGGCCCCTGGACCCTTCTAGAGCTTCTCACGTCCCTTCTAAAAGCCCCCAGACCCTTCTAGAGCCCCCCAGAGACATTATAAAGGCCCCTGGACCCTTCTAGAGCTTCTCATGACCCTTTTAAAAGCCCCCAGACCCATCTAGAGCCCCCCAGAGACATTCTAAAGGCACCTGGACCCTTCAAGAGCTTCTCACGCCCATTCTAAAAGAACCCAGACCCTTCTAGAGCCCCCCAGAGAGCTTCAAAAAGACCCTGAACCCTTCTAGAGCTTCTTACATCCCTTCTAAAAGCCCCCAGACCCTTCTAGAGCCACCCAGATCCAATCTAAAGATATCTAGAGCCCCCTGGGACCCCTTTACGGCCTTCTAAGACCCTTCTAGGACCACGAGGAGCCATCTAGAGCCCCCTGGGACCCCTTAAGGCCTTCTAGGACCCATCTAGGACCACGAGAATCCCTCTAGAGCCCCCTGGGACCTCTCCAGGGCCTTCTTGGACCCTTCTAGGGCCCCCCAGGGACCCTCTAGAACCCACTGGGACCCACTTAGGGCCTTCTAGGACCCTTCTATGACCACGAGGAACCCTCTAGAGCCACCTAGGACCCCCTTAGGGCCTTCTAGAACCCTTCTTGGACCCCCAGGGACCCTCTAGAGCCCACTGGCCCCCCTTAGGGCCTTCTAGGACCCTTCTAGGACCACGAGAAACAATCTAGAGCCCCCTGGGACCCCCTTAGAGCCAACTCGGACCAGTGTAAGACCCTGGGGAACCCTCTAGAGCCCCCTGGGTCCCCTTTAGGGCCTTCTAGGACCCTTCTAGGGACCCCAGGGACCCTCTAGAGCCCACTGGGACTGCCTTAGGGCCTACTAGGACCCTTCTAGGACTATGAGGAACCCTCTAGAGCCCCCTGGGACACACTTAGGGCCATCTAGGACCCTTCTAGGACCCACGGGAACCATCTAGAGCCCCGTGGGACCCCCTTTGGGCCTTCTAGGACACTTCTAAGTCCTCCAGGGACCCTCTAGAGCCCCCTGGGACCGCTTAGAGCCTTCTAGGACCCTTCTAGGACCTGTGGGTACCCTCTAGAGCCCCCTGGGACCCTTCTAGGGCTTTCTAGGACACGTCTAGAGTCACCAGAAACCCTCTAGAGATCCCTTGGACCCCTTAAGGGCCTTCTAGGACCCTTCTAGGACCACGAGAAAACTTCCAGAGCCCCCTGGGACCCCCTTAGGGCCTTCTAGGACCATGGTAAGACCCCGGGGAACCCTCCAGAGCACCCTGGGTCCTCTTTAGTGCCTTCTAGTACCCTTCTAGGGCCCCCAGAGACCTTCTAGAGCCCCCTGGTTACACTTTGAGCCTTCTAGAACCCTTCTAGGAGCCCCAGGAACCCTCTAGAGCTTCCTGAGACCCCCTTAGGGCCTTCTACGACCCTTCTAGGACGGCGAGGAACCCTCTAGAGCCCTCTGGGACCTCCTTAGGGCCTTCTAGGGCCCTTCTAGTGCAGGCAGGGACCCTCTAGAGCCCCCTGGGACCCACTCAGGGCCTTCTAGGACCATTTTAAGACTCTCTGGAACCATCTAGAGCCCCCTGGGAAAACTTAGAGCATTCTAGGACCCTTCTAGGACCCCAGGAATATTCTAGAACCCCCTGGGACCACCTTAGGGCCTTCTAGTACCGTTCTAGGACCACCAGGAACCCTCTAGAGCCCCCTGTGACCCCCTTAGGGCCTTCTAGGACCCTTCTCGGACCACCAGGAACCCTCTAGAGCCCCCTGTGACACTCTTAGTGCCTTCTAGGACTCTTCTAGGACCACGAGGAAACCATCTAGAGCCCCCTGGGTCCCGCTTAGGGCCTTCTAGGACCCTGGTAAGACCCCGGGGAACCCTCTAGAGCACCCTGGGTCCTCTATACAGCCTTCTAGGACCCTTCTAGGATCACCAGGATCCCTCTAGAGCCCCCTGGGACCCACTTAGGGCCATCTAGGGGTCTTCTAGGACCACGAGTAACCATCTAGAGACCCGTGGGATGACTTAAGGGCCTTCTAGGGGTCTTCTAGGGCCACGAGTAACCATCTAGAGACATGTGGGACCACTTAAGGGCCTTCTTGGACACTTCTTGGTAAACAAGAGACCCTCTAGAGCCCCCTGGGACCGCTTAGAGTCTTCTAGGTCCATTCTATGAGCCCCAGGAAACACATAGAGCCCCCTGGGACGCCTTTAGGGCCTTCTAGGACCCTTCTAGGACCACCAGGAGCCCTCTAGAGCCCCCTAGGACCCACTTAGGGCCTTCTAGGACTCTTCTAGTACCCCCAGGGACCCTCTAGAGCCCGCTGGGACCCCCTTAGGGCCTTCTTGGACAATTCTAGGGCCGCCAGGGTCCCTCTAGAGCCCCCTGGGACCCCTTTAGGACCTTCTAGGACACTTCTAGGGCCACCAGGAGCCCTCTAGAGCCCCCTAGGACCCACTTAGGGCCTTCTAGGACTCTTCTAGTACCCCCAGGGACCCTCTAGAGCCCCCTGGGACCCTTTTAGGGCCTTCTAGGACCCTCCTAGGACCCACGGGTACCCTCTAGAGCCCTCTGGGACCCTTCTAGGGCTTTCTTGGACCCTTTTAGAATCACCAGGAACCCTCCAGAGTCCCCTGGGACCCTTCTAGGGCTTTCTAGGACCCTTCTAGGACCACGAGGAACCCTCTAGAGCCCCCTGGGACCATTTTAGGGCCTTCTAGGACCCTTCTAGGACCACGAGAAACCATCTATAGCTCTCTGGAACCCCTTTAGGGCGTTCTAGGACTCTTCTAGGGTCCCCAGAGACTGTCTAGAGCCCCCTGGGATGACTTAGAGCCTTCGAGGACCCTTCTAGGACCACGAAGAACCCTCTAGAGCACCCTGGGTCCTATTTAAGGCCTTCTAGTACACTTCTAGGGCCCCCAGGGACCTTCTAGAGCCCCCTGGGTCCACTTAGGGCCTTTTAGGACCATTCTAGGACCAGGAGGAACCATCTAGAGCCCTCTGAGAACCCCTTAGGGCCTTCTAGGACCATTTTAAGTCTCCGGGGAACCATCTAGAGGCCCCTGAGACCCCTTAGAACACTCTAGGACCCTTCTATGACCACGAGGAACCTTCTAGAACCACCTGGGACCCCCTTAGGGCCATCTAGGACCCTTCTCGGACCACCAGGAACCCTCTAGAGCCCCCTGAGACTTGCTTAAGGCCTTCTAGGACTCTTCTAGGACCACGAGGAAACCAGATAGAGCCCCCTGGGACCCACTTAGGGCCTTCTAGGACCATGGTAAGACCCCGGGGAACCCTCTAGAGCACCCTGCGTCCTCTTTAGGGCCTTCTAGTACACTTCTAGGGACCCAGGGACTTTCTAGAGCCCCCTGGTTCCCTTTAGAGCCTTCTAGAACCCTTCTAGGAGCCCCAGGAACCCTCTAGAGCCCTCTGGGACCCTCTTTGCGCCTTCTAGGACCCTTCTAGGACCACGAGGAACCCTCTAGAGCCCTCTGGGACCCCCTTAGGGCCTTCTAGGACCCTTCTAGACCCCCCAATAACCCTCTAGATCCCTCTGGGACCCCCTTAGGGCCTTCTAGCACCCTTCTAGGACCACAAGGATCTCTCTAGAGCCCACTGGGACCCCCTTAAGAACTTCAAGGACCCTTCTAGGACCACAAGAAACCATCTAGAACCCCTTGGGACTCACATAGGGCCTTCTAGGATCATTGTAAGACCCTGGGGAACCATCTAGAGCGTCGTGGGACAACTTAGAGCCTTCTAGGACGATTCTAGTACCACGAGGAACCCTCTAGAGCCCCCTGGGACCAATTTAGGGCCTTCTAGGACCCTTCTAGGACCACGAGGAACCCTCTAGAGCCCCCTGGGACCCCCTTAGGGCCTTCTAGGACAATTCTAGCGCCCCCAGGTACCCTCTAGAGCCCCCTGGGACCCCCTTAGGGCCTTCTAGGACCCTTCTAGGACACAGGGAACCCTCAAGAGCCCCCTGGGACCCCCTTAGGGCTTTCTAGGGCCATGGTAAGACCCTGGGGAACCCTCCAGAGCACCCTGGGTCCTCTTTAGTGCCTTCTAGTACCCTTCTAGGGCCCCCAGGGACCTTCTAGAGCCCCCTGGTTACCCTTTGAGCCTTCTAGAACCCTTCTAGGAGCCCCAGGAACCCTCTAGAGCCCGCTGGGACCCCCTTAGGGCCTTCTAGGACCCTTCTAGGACCACAAGGAACCCTCTAGAGCCCCCTGGGACCCCTTTAGGGCCTTCTAGGACAATTCTAGGGCCGCCAGGGTCCGTCTAGAGCCCCCTGGGACCCCTTTAGGGCCTTCTAGGACCCTTCTAGGACCACCAGGAGCCCTCTAGAGCCCCCTAGGACCCACTTAGGGCCTTCTAGGACTCTTCTAGTACCCCCAGGGACCCTCTAGAGCCCCCTGGGACCCTTTTAGGGCCTTCTAGGACCCTCCTAGGACCCACGGGTACCCTCTAGAGCCCTCTGGGACCCTTCTAGGGCTTTCTTGGACCCTTTTAGAATCACCAGGAACCCTCCAGAGTCCCCTGGGACCCTTCTAGGGCTTTCTAGGACCCTTCTAGGACCACGAGGAACCCTCTAGAGCCCCCGGGACCATTTTAGGGCCATCTAGGACCCTTCTAGGACCACGAGAAACCATCTATAGCTCTCTGGGACCCCTTTAGGGCGTTCTAGGACTCTTCTAGGGTCCCCAGAGACCGTCTAGAGCCCCCTGGGATGCCTTAGAGCCTTCGAGGACCCTTCTAGGACCACGAGGAACCCTCTAGAGCCCCCTGGGACTCCCTTAGGGCATTCTAGGACCCTTCTAGGGCCCCCAGGGACCCTCTAGAGGCCCCTGGGACCCCCTTAGGGCTTTCTAAGACCCTTCTAGGACCACCAGGAGCCCTCTATAGCCCTCTGGGACCCTCTTTGCTCCTTCTAGGACCCTTCTAGTGCCCCCAGGGACACTCTAGAGCCCCCTGGGACTCCTTAGAGCCTACTAGGACCCTTCTAGGACCACGAGAAACCCTCTAGAGCCCCCTGGGACCTTCTTAGGTCCTTCGAGGACCGTTCTAGGGTCACCAGGAACCCTCTAGAGCCCTCTGGGACCCACTTAGGGCCTTCTAGGACCCTTCTAGGACCACGAGGAACTCTCTAGAGCCCCCTGAGACTTGCTTAAAGGCCTTCTAGGACTCTTCTAGGACCACGAGAAACCATCTAGAGCCCCCTGGGACCCACTTAGGGAATTCTAGGTTCATTTTAAGACCATGGGGAACCCTCTAGAGCCTCGTGGTACCACTTAGAGCCTTGTAGGACCCTTCTAGGACCAGAAGGATCCCTCTAGAGCCCCCTGGGACACCTTAGGGCCTTCTAGGGCTCTTCTAGCGCCCCCAGTGACCCTCTAGACCCCCCTGGAACTTGCTTAAGTCCTTCTAGAACCCTTCTAGGGCCACAAGGAACCCTCTAGAGCCCCCTGGGACCCCCTTAGGGCCTTCTAGGTCCATGGTAAAACCCCGGGGAACCCTCTAGAGCACCCTGGGTCCTATTTAAGGTCTTCTAGTACACTTCTAGGGCCCCCAGGGACCTTCTAGAGCCCCCTGGGTCCACTTAGGGCCTTTTAGGACCATTCTAGGACCAGGAGGAACCATCTAGAGCCCTCTGAGAACCCCTTAGGGCCTTCTAGGACCATTTTAAGTCTCCGGGGAACCATCTAGAGGCCCCTGAGACCCCTTAGAACATTCTAGGACCCTTCTATGACCACGAGGAACCTTCTAGAACCACCTGGGACCCCCTTAGGGCCGTCTAGGACCCTTCTCGGACCACCAGGAACCCTCTAGAGCCCCCTGGGACTTGCTTAAGGCTTTCTAGGACTCTTCTAGGACCACGAGGAAACCAGATAGAGCCCCCTGGGACCAACTTAGGGCCTTCTAGGACCATGGTAAGACCCCGGGGAACCCTCTAGAGCACCCTGCGTCCTCCTTAGGGCCTTCTAGTACACTTCTAGGGACCAAGGGACTTTCTAGAGCCCCCTGGTTCCCTTTAGAGCCTTCTAGAACCCTTCTAGGAGCCCCAGGAAGCATCTAGAGCCCTCTGGGACCCCCTTAGGGCCTTCTAGGACCCTTCTAGGACCACCAAGAACCCTCTAGAGCCATCTGGGACCCCCTTAGGTCCTTCTAGGACCCTTCTAGACCCCCCAATAACCCTCTAGATCCCTCTGGGACCCCCTTAGGGCCTTCTAGGACGATTCTAGTACCACGAGGAACCCTCTAGAGCCCCCTGGGACCCACTTAGGGCATTCTAAGACCCTTCTAGGACCACCAGGAGCCCTCTAGAGCCCTCTGGGACACCTTTTTGCACATTCTAGGACACTTCTAGTGCCCCCAGAGACCCTCTAGAGCTCCCTGGGAGTCTTTAGGGCCTACTAGGACCCTTCTAGGATCACCAGGAACCCTCTAGAGCCCTCTGGGACCCACTTAGGGCCTTCTAGGACCCTTCTAGGACCACGAGGAACCCTCTAGAGCCCCCTGGGACTTGCTTAAGGCCTTCTAGAACCCTTCTAGGACCAGGAGAAACACTCTACAGCCCCCTGGGACTCCCTTAGGGCCTTCTAGGGTTATTGTAAGACCCTGGGGAACCCTCAAGAGCCTCGTGGGACCCCTTAGAGCCTTCTAGGACCCTTCTAGGACCACGAGGATCCCTCTAGAGCCCCCTGGGACAACTTAGGGCCTTCTAGGGCTCTTCTAGCGCCCCCAGTGACCCTCTAGACCCCCCTGGAACTTGCTTAAGTCCTTCTAGAACCCTTCTAGGGCCACGAGGAACCCTCTAGAGCCCCCTGGGACCCCCTTAGGGCCTTCTAGGTCCATGGTAAAACCCCGGGGAACCCTCTAGAGCACCCTGGGTCATATTTAAGGCCTTCTAGTACACTTCTAGGGCCCCCAGGAACCTTCTAGAGCCCCCTGGGTCCACTTAGGGCCTTTTAGGACCATTCTAGGACCAGGAGGAACCATCTAGAGCCCTCTGAGAACCCCTTAGGGCCTTCTAGGACCATTTAAAGTCTCCGGGGAACCATCTAGAGTCCCCTGAGACCACTTAGAACATTATAGGACCCTTCTATGACCACGAGGAACCTTCTAGAACCACCTGGGACCCCCTTAGGGCCGTCTAGGACCCTTCTCGGACCACCAGGAACCCTCTAGAGCCCCCTGGGACTTGCTTAAGGCCTTCTAGGACTCTTCTAGGACCACGAGAAACCATCTAGAGCCCCCTGGGACCCACTTAGGGCATTCTAGGTTCATTTTAAGACCCTGGGGAACCCTCTAGAGCCTCGTGGTACCACTTAGAGCCTTGTAGGACCCTTCTAGGACCAGAAGGAACCCTCTAGAGCCCTCTGGGACCCCCTTAGGGCCTTCTAGGACAATTCTAGCGCCACCAGGGACCCTCTAGAGCCCCCTGGGACACACGTAGGGCCTTCTAGGACCCTTCTAGGACACAGGGAACCCTCAAGAGCCCCCTGGGACCCCCTTAGGGCTTTCTAGGGCCATGGTAAGACCCTGGGGAACCCTCCAGAGCACCCTGGGTCCTCTTTAGTGCCTTCTAGTACCCTTCTAGGGCCCCCAGGGACCTTCTAGAGCCCCCTGGTTACCCTTTGAGCCTTCTAGAACCCTTCTAGGAGCCCCAGGAACCCTCTAGAGCCCGCTGGGACCCCCTTAGGGCCTTCTAGGACCCTTCTAGGACCACAAGGAACCCTCTAGAGCCCCCTGGGACCCCTTTAGGGCCTTCTAGGACAATTCTAGGGCCGCCAGGGTCCCTCTAGAGCCCCCTGGGACCCCTTTAGGGCCTTCTAGGACCCTTCTAGGACCACCAGGAGCCCTCTAGAGCCCCCTAGGACCCACTTAGGGCCTTCTAGGACTCTTCTAGTACCCCCAGGGACCCTCTAGAGCCCGCTGGGACCCTTTTAGGGCCTTCTAGGACCCTCCTAGGACCCACGGGTACCCTCTAGAGCCCTCTGGGACCCTTCTAGGCCTTTCTTGGACCCTTTTAGAATCACCAGGAACCCTCTAGAGCCCCCGGGACACTTCTAGGGCCTTCTAGGACCCTTCTAGGACCACGAGAAACCATCTATAGCTCTCTGGGACCCCTTTAGGGCGTTCTAGGACTCTTCTAGGGTCCCCAGAGACCGTCTAGAGCCCCCTGGGATGCCTTAGAGCCTTCGAGGACCCTTCTAGGACCACGAGGAAGCCTCTAGAGCCCCCTGGGACCCACTTAGGGCATTCTAGGACCCTTCTAGGGCCCCCAGGGACCCTCTAGAGCCCCCTGGGACCCACTTAGGGCCTTCTAAGACCCTTCTAGGACCACCAGGAGCCCTCTATAGCCCTCTGGGACACCTTTTTGCACATTCTAGGACACTTCTAGTGCCCCCAGAGACCCTCTAGAGCTCCCTGGGAGTCTTTAGGGCCTACTAGGGCCCTTCTAGGATCACCAGGAACCCTCTAGAGCCCTCTGGGACCCACTTAGGGCCTTCTAGGACCCTTCTAGGACCACGAGGAACCCTCTAGAGCCCCCTGGGACCCCCTTAGGGCATTCTAGGACCCTTCTAGGGCCCTCAGGGACCCTCTAGAGCCCCCTGAGACCCCCTTAGGGCTTTCTAAGACCCTTCTAGGACCACCAGGAGCCCTCTATAGCCCTCTGGGACCCTCTTTGCGCCTTCTAGGACCCTTCTAGTACCCCCAGGGACACTCTAGAGCCCCCTGGGACTCTTTAGGGCCTACTAGGACCCTTCTAGGACCACGAGGAACCCTCTAGAGCCCCCTGGGACCCCCTTAGGGCATTCTAGGACCCTTCTAGGGCCCCCAGGGACCCTCTAGAGCCCCCTGGGACCCCCTTAGGGCTTTCTAAGACCCTTCTAGGACCACCAGGAGCCCTCTATAGCCCTCTGGGACCCTCTTTGTGCCTTCTAGGACCCTTCTAGTGCCCCCAGGGACACTCTAGAGCCCCCTGGGACTCCTTAGGGCCTACTAGGACCCTTCTAGGACCACGAGAAACCCTCTAGAGCCCCCTGGGACCTCCTTAGGTCCTTCTAGGACCGTTCTAGGGTCACCAGGAACCCTCTAGAGCCCGCTGGGACCCACTTAGGGCCTTCTAGGACCCTTCTAGGACCACGAGGAACTCTCTAGAGCCCCCTGGGACTTGCTTAAGGCCTTCTAGTACCCTTCTAGGACCACAAGGAACCCTCTAGAGCCCCCTGGGACCCACTTAGGGCATTCTAGGTTCATTTTAAACCCTGGGGAACCCTCTAGAGCCTCGTGGTACCACTTAGAGCCTTGTAGGACTCTTCTAGGACCAGAAGGAACCCTCTAGAGCCCCCTGGGACCCCCTTAGGGCCTTGTAGGACAATTCTAGCGCCCCCAGAGACCCTCTAGAGCCCCCTGGGACACACTTAGGGCCTTCTAGGACCCTTCTAGGACACAGGGAACCCTCAAGAGCCCCCTGGGACCCCCTTAGGGCTTTCTAGGGCCATGGTAAGACCCTGGGGAACCCTCCAGAGCACCCTGGGTCCTCTTTAGTGCCTTCTAGTACCCTTCTAGGGCCCCCAGGGACCTTCTAGAGCCCCCTGGTTACCCTTTGAGCCTTCTAGAACCCTTCTAGGAGCCCCAGGAACCCTCTAGAGCCCGCTGGGACCCCCTTAGGGCCTTCTAGGACCCTTCTAGGACCACAAGGAACCCTCTAGAGCCCCCTGGGACCCCTTTAGGGCCTTCTAGGACAATTCTAGGGCCGCCAGGGTCCGTCTAGAGCCCCCTGGGACCCCTTTAGGGCCTTCTAGGACCACCAGGAGCCCTCTAGAGCCCGCTGGGACCCCCTTAGGGCCTTCTAGGACCCTTCTAGGACCACAAGGAACCCTCTAGAGCCCCCTGGGACCCACTTAGGGCCTTCTAGGACAATTCTAGGGCCGCCAGGGTCCGTCTAGAGCCCCCTGGGACACCTTTACGGCCTTCTAGGACCCTTCTAGGACCACCACGATCCCTCTAGAGCCCCCTAGGACCCACTTAGGGCCTTCTAGGACTCTTCTAGTACCCCCAGGGACCCTCTAGAGCCACCTGGGACCCTTTTAGGGCCTTCTGGGACCCTCCTAGGACCCACGGGTACCCTCTAGAGCCCTCTGGGACCCTTCTAGGCCTTTCTTGGACACTTTTAGAATCACCAGGAACCCTCCAGAGTCCCCTGGGACCCTTCTAGGGCTTTCTAGGACCCTTCTAGGACCATGAGGAACCCTCTAGAGCCCCCGGGACACTTCTAGGGCCTTCTAGGACCCTTCTAGGACCACGAGAAACCATCTATAGCTCTCTGGGACCCCTTTAGGGCGTTCTAGGACTCTTCTAGGGTCCCCAGAGACCGTCTAGAGCCCCCTGGGATGCCTTAGAGCCTTCGAGGACCCTTCTAGGACCACGAGGAACCCTCTAGAGCCCCCTGGGACCCCCTTAGGGCATTCTAGGACCCTTCTAGGGACCCCAGGGACCCTCTAGAGTCCCCTGGGACCCACTTAGGGCCTTCTAAGACCCTTCTAGGACCACCAGGAGCCCTCTATAGCCCTCTGGGACACCTTTTTGCACATTCTAGGACACTTCTAGTGCCCCCAGAGACCCTCTAGAGCTCCCTGGGAGTCTTTAGGGCCTACTAGGACCCTTCTAGGATCACCA
This sequence comes from Phaenicophaeus curvirostris, assembly GCF_032191515.1. Taxonomy (NCBI): domain Eukaryota; kingdom Metazoa; phylum Chordata; class Aves; order Cuculiformes; family Cuculidae; genus Phaenicophaeus; species Phaenicophaeus curvirostris. The sequence continues at coordinate 4,964,816 of NC_091420.1, read as the reverse complement.
GGAACCCTCTAGAGCCCTCTGGGGCCCACTTAAGGCCTTCTAGGACCCTTCTAGGACCACGAGGAACCCTCTAGAGCCCCCTGGGACCCCCTTAGGGCATTCTAGGACCCTTCTAGGGCCCCCAGGGACCCTCTAGAGCCCCCTGGGACCCACTTAGGGCTTTCTAAGACCCTTCTAGGACCACCAGGAGCCCTCTATAGCCCTCTGGGACCCTCTTTGCGCCTTCTAGGACCCTTCTAGTGCCCCCAGGGACACTCTAGAGCCCCCTGGGACTCCTTAGGGCCTACTAGGACCCTTCTAGGACCACGAGAAACCCTCTAGAGCCCCCTGGGACCTCCTTAGGTCCTTCTAGGACCGTTCTAGGGTCACCAGGAACCCTCTAGAGCCCTCTGGGACCCACTTAGGGCCTTCTAGGACCCTTCTAGGACCACGAGGAACTCTCTAGAGCCCCCTGGGACTTGCTTAAGGCCTTCTAAGACTCTTCTAGGACCACGAGAAACCATCTAGAGCCCCCTGGGACCCACTTAGGGCATTCTAGGTTCATTTTAAGACCCTGGGGAACCCTCTAGAGCCTCGTGGTACCACTTAGAGCCTTGTAGGACTCTTCTAGGACCAGAAGGAACCCTCTAGAGCCCCCTGGGACCCCCTTAGGGCCTTCTAGGACAATTCTAGCGCCCCCAGGGACCCTCTAGAGCCCCCTGGGACACACTTAGGGCCTTCTAGGACCCTTCTAGGACACAGGGAACCCTCAAGAGCCCCCTGGGACCCCCTTAGGGCTTTCTAGGGCCATGGTAAGACCCTGGGGAACCCTCCAGAGCACCCTGGGTCCTCTTTAGTGCCTTCTAGTACCCTTCTAGGGCCCCCAGGGACCTTCTAGAGCCCCCTGGTTACCCTTTGAGCCTTCTAGAACCCTTCTAGGAGCCCCAGGAACCCTCTAGAGCCCCCTGGGACCCCCTTAGGGCCTTCTAGGACCCTTCTAGGACCACAAGGAACCCTCTAGAGCCCCCTGGGACCCCTTTAGGGCCTTCTAGGACAATTCTAGGGCCGCCAGGGTCCGTCTAGAGCCCCCTGGGACCCCTTTAGGGCCTTCTAGGACCACCAGGAGCCCTCTAGAGCCCCCTAGGACCCACTTAGGGCCTTCTAGGACTCTTCTAGTATCCCCAGGGACCATCTAGAGCCCCCTGGGACCCTTTTAGGGCCTTCTAGGACCCTCCTAGGACCCACGGGTACCCTCTAGAGCCCTCTGGGACCCTTCTAGGCCTTTCTTGGACCCTTTTAGAATCACCAGGAACCCTCTAGAGCCCCCGGGACACTTCTAGGGCCTTCTAGGACCCTTCTAGGACCACGAGAAACCATCTATAGCTCTCTGGGACCCCTTTAGGGCGTTCTAGGACTCTTCTAGGGTCCCCAGAGACCGTCTAGAGCCCCCTGGGATGCCTTAGAGCCTTCGAGGACCCTTCTAGGACCACGAGGAACCCTCTAGAGCCCCCTGGGACCCACTTAGGGCATTCTAGGACCCTTCTAGGGCCCCCAGGGACCCTCTAGAGCCCCCTGGGACCCCCTTAGGGCCTTCTAAGACCCTTCTAGGACCACCAGGAGACCTCTATAGCCCTCTGGGACACCTTTTTGCACATTCTAGGACCCTTCTAGTGCCCCCAGAGACCCTCTAGAGCTCCCTGGGAGTCTTTAGGGCCTACTAGGACCATTCTAGGATGACCAGGAACCTTCTAGAGCCCTCTGGGACCCACTTAGGGCCTTCTAGGACCCTTCTAGGACCACGAGGAACCCTCTAGAGCCCCCTGGGACCCCCTTAGGGCATTCTAGGACCCTTCTAGGGCCCCCAGGGACCCTCTAGAGCCCCCTGGGACCCCCTTAGGGCTTTCTAAGACCCTTCTAGGACCACCAGGAGCCCTCTATAGCCCTCTGGGACCCTCTTTGCGCCTTCTAGGACCCTTCTAGTGCCCCCAGGGACACTCTAGACCCCCCTGGGACTCTTTAGGGCCTACTAGGACCCTTCTAGGACCACGAGGAACCCTCTAGAGCCCCCTGGGACCCCCTTAGGGCATTCTAGGACCCTTCTAGTGCCCCCAGGGACCCTCTAGAGCCCCCTGGGACCCCCTTAGGGCTTTCTAAGACCCTTCTAGGACCACCAGGAGCCCTCTATAGCCCTCTGGGACCCTCTTTGTGCCTTCTAGGACCCTTCTAGTGCCCCCAGGGACACTCTAGAGCCCCCTGGGACTCCTTAGGGCCTACTAGGACCCTTCTAGGACCACGAGAAACCCTCTAGAGCCCCCTGGGACCTCCTTAGGTCCTTCTAGGACCGTTCTAGGGTCACCAGGAACCCTCTAGAGCCCTCTGGGACCCACTTAGGGCCTTCTAGGACCCTTCTAGGACCACGAGGAACTCTCTAGAGCCCCCTGGGACTTGCTTAAGGCCTTCTAAGACTCTTCTAGGACCACGAGAAACCATCTAGAGCCCCCTGGGACCCACTTAGGGCATTCTAGGTTCATTTTAAGACCCTGGGGAACCCTCTAGAGCCTCGTGGTACCACTTAGAGCCTTGTAGGACTCTTCTAGGACCAGAAGGAACCCTCTAGAGCCCCCTGGGACCCCCTTAGGGCATTCTAGGACAATTCTAGCGCCCCCAGGGACCCTCTAGAGCCCCCTGGGACACACTTAGGGCCTTCTAGGACCATTCTAGGACACAGGGAACCCTCAAGAGCCCCCTGGGACCCACTTAGGGCTTTCTAGGGCCATGGTAAGACCCTGGGGAACCCTCCAGAGCACCCTGGGTCCTCTTTAGTGCCTTCTAGTACCCTTCTAGGGCCCCCAGGGACCTTCTAGAGCCCCCTGGTTACCCTTTGAGCCTTCTAGAACCCTTCTAGGAGCCCCAGGAACCCTCTAGAGCCCGCTGGGACCCCCTTAGGGCCTTCTAGGACCCTTCTAGGACCACAAGGAACCCTCTAGAGCCCCCTGGGACCCCTTTAGGGCCTTCTAGGACAATTCTAGGGCCGCCAGGGTCCGTCTAGAGCCCCCTGGGACCCCTTTAGGGCCTTCTAGGACCACCAGGAGCCCTCTAGAGCCCCCTAGGACCCACTTAGGGCCTTCTAGGACTCTTCTAGTACCCCCAGGGACCCTCTAGAGCCCACTGGGACCCTTTTAGGGCCTTCTAGGACCCTCCTAGGACACACGGGTACCCTCTAGAGCCCTCTGGGACCCTTCTAGGCCTTTCTTGGACCCTTTTAGAATCACCAGGAACCCTCCAGAGTCCCCTGGGACCCTTCTAGGCCTTTCTTGGACCCTTTTAGAATCACCAGGAACCCTCCAGAGTCCCCTGGGACCCATCTAGGGCTTTCTAGGACCCTTCTAGGACCACGAGGAACTCTCTGGATCTCCCTGGGGTCCCCTTAGGGCCTTCTAGGACCCTTCTAGGACCACAAGGAACCCTCTAGAGCCCTCTGTGACACATTTTGTGCCTTCTAGGAGACTTTTAGTGCCCCCAGGGACCCTCTAGGCCCCCCTGTGACCCATTTAGGGCCTTCTAGGACAATTCTAGGGCCCCCAGGGACACTCTAGAGCCCCGTTGGACCCCTTAGAGCATTCTAGGACACTTCTAGGAGCCCCAGGAACCTTCTAGAACCCTCTGGGACCCACTTAGGCCCTTCTAGGACCCTTCTAGGACCACCAGGAACCTTCTAAAGCCCTCTGGGACCCCCTTAAAGCCTTCTAGGACCCTTCTAGTGCTCCCAGGAACCCTCTAGAGCCCCCTGGGACCCCTTTATGGCCTTCTAAGACCCTTCTAGGACCACAAGAAACGCTCTCGAGCCCCCAGGGACTCCCTTAGGGCCTTCTAGGACCCTTCTAGGATCACCAGGATCCCTTTAGAGCCTTCTGGGACCCACTTAGGTCCTTCTAGTACCGTTCTAGGACCACAAGAAACTCTCTACAGCCCCCTGGGACGCCCTTAGGGCCTTCTAGGACCCTTCTAGGACCACGAGAAACCATCTAGAGCTCCCTGGGAACCCCTTACGGCCTTCTAGGATCATTGTAAGACCCCGGGGAACCCTCTAGAGCTCCCTGGGACCTCTTTAGGCCCTTCTAGGGCCCTTCTAGGACCACCAGGGACACTCTAGAGCCCTCTGGGACCCCCTTAGGGCCTTCTAGGACCATTCTAGTGCCCCCAGGGACCCTCTAGAGCCCCCTGGGACCCCTTTAGGTCCTTCTAGGACCCTTCTAGGGCCACCAGGGACACTCTAAAGCCCCCTGGGACCCCCTTAGGGCCTGCTAGGTGTCTTCTACGACCACGAGGAACCATCTAGAACCCCCTGAGACCACTTAGGACCTTCTAGGACAATTGTATGACCCCAGGGAACCCCCTAGAGTCGTCTGGGACCCCCTTAGGGCCTACTAGGACCATTGTAAGACCCCAGGGAACACTCTAGAGTCCCCTAGGACTCCTTAAGGCCTTCTAGGACCCTTCTAGGACCACGAGAAACCCTCTAGAGCCCCCAGGGACTCCCTTAGGGCCTTCTAGGACCCTTCTAGGATCACCAGGAACCCTCTAGAGCCATCTGGGACCCACTTAGGACCTTCTAGGACCCTTCTAGGACCACGAGAAACCATCCAGAGCCCCCTGGGACTCCTTAGAGCCTTCTAGGACCCTTCTAGGAGTCCCTGAATCCCTCTAGAGCCCCATGGGACCCACTTAGGTCCTTCTAGGACACTTCAAACACCACCAGCATCCCTCTAGAGCTCACTGGGAAGCATTTAGGGCCTTCTAAGACCCTTCTAGGACCACGAGGAACCCTCTAGAGCCCCCTGGGACCATTTTAGGGCCTTCTAGGTCCCTTCTAGGACCACTAGGAACCATGTAGAACCCCTGAGACCCTTTAGGACCTTCTAGGACCATTGTAAGACCATGGGGATCCCTGTAGAGTCCTCTGGGACCCCCTTAGGACCTTCTAGGACCCTTCTAGGACCACCAGGATCCCTCTAGAGCCCCCTGGAACCACCTTAGGGCCTTCTAAAACCCTTCTAGGACCTTGAGGAACCCTCTAGAGCTCTTTGGGACCCCTATAGAAGGGTCTGGAGGCCTTCAGAAGGGTCTGGATGGGCTCTAGAAAGGTCTGGGGGCCTTGAGAATGGCCCTGGGGGGATCTAGAAGGGTCTGGAGGCCTTCAGAAGGGTCCTGAGTGGCTCTAGAAGGGTCTGGGGGCCTTCAGAAGGGCCCTGGGGGGATCTAGAAGGGTCTGGAGGCCTTCAGAAGGGTCCTGAGCGGCTCTAGAATGGTCTGGGGGCATTCAGAAGGGTCTGGATGGGCTCTAGAAGGGTCTGGGGTCCTTCAGAATGGCCCTGGGGGGATCTAGAATGGTCTGGAAGCCATCAGAAGGGCCCTGAGTGGCTCTAGAACTGTCTGGGGGCATTCAGAATGGCCCAGGGGAACTAGAAGGGTCTGGAGACCTTCAGAAGGGTCCTGAGCGGCTCTAGAAGGGTCTGGGGGCCGTCAGAAGGGCCGTGGGTGGGCTCTAGAAGGGTCTGGGGGCCTTCAGAAGGGCCCCGGGTGGGCTCTAGAAGGGTCTGGAGGCCTTCAGAAGGGTCCTGAGGGGCTCTAGAAGGGTCCAACTTGGATCTCAAACGGTCTAGGGCCTTCCGATTGGTCCTGGGGGGCTCTAGAAGGGTCTTGGAACCTTCATAAAGGTCCTGACTGGCTCTAGAAGGGTTCTGAGGGGCTCTAGAAGGGTCTGGGGGCATTCAGAAGGGTCCTGAGGGGCTCTAGAAGGGTCTGGGAGCCTTTAGAAGGGTCCTTGGGGGCTCTAGAAAGTCATAGAAGGGTCTTAGAAGGCCCTAACAGCGTCCCAGGGTGCTCCAGAGGGTTTCCAGAAGTCTTAGAAGAGTCCTACAAGGACCTAAGGAGGTGCCAGGGGGCTCCAGAGGCTTCCTGGTGACTCTAGAAGGGTCCTTGAAAGCCCTAAGTGGGTCCCAGGTGGATCTAGCGGGTACCTGTGGGTTCTAGAAGGTTCCTAGAAGGTCGTAAGGGGGTCCCAGGGGGCTCTAGAGGGTTCCTGGTGGTCCTAGAAGGTTCCTAGAAGGCCCTAAGGAGGTCCCAGGTGGCTCTAGATGGTTTCTCGTGGTCCTAGAAGGGTCATAGAAAGCACTAAGGGGGTCCTAGGGAGCTCTAGAGGGTTCCTCGTGGTGCTAGAATGTACCTAGAAGGCTCTAAGGGGGTCCCAAAGAGCTCTAGAGGGTTCTTCGAGGTCTTAGAAGCATCTGAGAAGGCCCTAAGGGGGTTCCAGGGGGCTCTAGAAGGTCCCTGGGGGCCCTAGAAAGGTCCTAGAAGGCCCTAAGAAGGTCCCAGGTGCCTCTAGAGAGTTCCTCGTGGTCTTAGAAGGGTTCTAGAAGGCCCTATGTGGTCCCAGGGGGCTCTAGAGGGTCCCTGGGACACTAGAAGTGTCCTAGAAGGCCCTAAGTGGGTCTCAGGGTGCTCTAGGGGGTTCCTCGTTGTCCTAGAAGTGTCCTAGGAGGCCCTAAGTGGGTCCCAGGGGGCTCTAGAGGGCTCCTGGTGACTCTAGAAGTCTCCTATAAAGCTCTAGAAGGGTCCCAGGGGGCTCTAGAAGGTACATGGTGACACTAGACGGGTCCTAGAAAGACCTAGAATGGTCCCAGAGGGCTCTAGAGGGTTCCCTTGGGTCCTAGAAGCGTCCTAGAAGGCCCTAAAGGGGTCCCAGGGGGCTCTAGATGGTTCCTCGTGGTCTTAAAAGGGTCTTAGAAGGCCCTAAATGGGTCCCAGGGGGCTCTAGAGGGTTCCTCGTGTTTCTAAAAGGGTCCTATAAGGCCCTAAGGGGGTCCCAGGGGTCTCTAGAGGGTTTCTCGTGGTCCTAGAATGGTCCTAGAAGACACTAAGGGGGTCCCAGGGGGTTCTACATGGTTTCTCGTGGTCCTAGAAGGCACCTAGAAGGGTCTAAGTGGGTCCCAGGGGGCAATAGAGGGTTTCTCGTGGTCCTTGAAGGGTCCTAGACGGTCCTAAAGTGGTCCGAGGGAGTTCTAGAGGGTTCCTGGTTACTCTAGAAGTGTCCTAGAAAGCCCTAGAAGGGTCCAATGGGGCTCTAGAGGGTTCCCTGTGGTCCTTGAAGGGTCCTAGAAGGCCCTAAAATGGTCCCAGGGGGTTCTAGAGGGTTCCTGGTACTCCTAGAAGAGTCCTATAAGGATCCATGCGGTCCCAGGGGGCTCTAGAGGGTCCCTGGGGGCCCTAGAAGGGTCCTAGAAGGCCCTAAAGGGGACCCAGGGGGCTCTAGAGTGTTCGCCGGTGACTTACAATGGTCCTAGAAGGCCCTAAGGGGGTACTAGGGGGCTCTAGGTTGTTTCTCATGGTCCTAGAAGGGCCCTAGAAGGCCCTAAAGTGGTTCCAGGGGGTTTTAGAGTGTTCCCCGGGGTCTTACCATGGTCCTAGAAGGCCCTAAGTGGGTCCCAGGGGGCTCTAGAGGGTTTCTCGTGGTCCTAGAAGGGTCCTAGAAGGCCCTAAACTGGTCCCAGGGGGCTGTAGATTGTTTCTCATGGTCCTAGAAGGGTCCTAGAAGTCCCTAAAGGGGTCCCAGGGGGCTCTAGAGGGTTCCTTGTGGCCCTAGAAGGGTCTTAGAAGGCCCTAAGTGTGCCCAGAGGACTCCAGAGGATTCTTCGTGGTCCTAGAAGAGCTCTAGAAGGCACTAAATGGGTTCAAGGTTGCTCTACAGGGTTCCTCGTGGTCTTAGAAGGGTCCTAGAAGGCTCTAAGGGGTCCCAGTGGGCTCTAGAGGGTCCCTGGGGGTCCTAGAAGGGTCCTAGAAGGCCCTAAGGAGGTCCCAGGGGTCTCTAGAGGGTTCCTGGGGCTCCTAGAAGGGTCCTAGAAGGCTCTAAGGGGGTCCCAGTGTGCTCTAGAAGGTCCCTGGGGGCACTAGAAGGGTCCTAGAAGGCACTAAATCGGTCCCAAGGGGCTCTAGAGGGTTCCCCGGCATCTTACAATGGTCCTACATGGCCCTAAGTTGTCCCAGGAGGCTCTAGAGGGTTCCATGTGTTCCTAGAATAACCCAGAACGCCCTAAGGAGGTCCCAGGTGGCTCTAGATGGTTTCTCGTTGTCCTAGAAGGGTCATAGAAGGCTCTAAGGGGGTCCTAGGGAGCTCTAGAGGGTTCCTCGTGGTGCTAGAATGTACCTAGAAGGCTCTAAGGGGGTCCCAGGTGGCTCTAGAGGGTTCTTTGTGGTCTTAGAAGCGTCCGAGAAGGCCCTAAGTGGGTCCCAGAGGGCTCTAGAAGGTCCCTGGGGGCCCTAGAAATGTCCTAGAAGGCCCTAAGGAGGTCCCAGGTGCCTCTAGAGAGTTTCTCGTGGTCTTAGAAGGGTTCTCGAAGGCCCTATGGGGTCCCAGGGGGCTCTAGAGGGTCCCTGGGACATTAGAAGTGTCCTAGAATGCCCTAAGTTGGTTTCAGGGTGCTCTAGGGGGTTCCTCATGTCCTAGAATTGTCCTAGGAGGCCCTAAGTGGGTCCCAGGGGGCTCTAGAGGGCTCCTGGTGACTCTAGAAGTCTCCTATAAAGCTCTAGAAGGGTCCCAGAAGGCTCTAGAGGGTTCCTGGTGACACTAGAAGGGTCCTAGAAAGACCTAGAATGGTCCCAGAGGGCTCTAGAGGGTTCCCGTGGGTCCTAGAAGGGTCCTAGAAGGCCCTAAAGGGGTCCCAAGGGGGTCTAGATGGTTCCTCGTGGTCCTAAAAGGGTCTTAGAAGGCCCTAAATGGGTCCCAGGGGGCTCTAGAGGGTTCCTCGTGGTTCTAAAAGGGTCCTAGAAGGCCCTAAAGGGGACCCAGGGGGCTCTAGAGGGTCCTTCGTGGTCTTAGAAGCGTCCGAGAAGGCCCTAAGGGTGTCCCAGGGGGCTCTAGAAGGTCCCTGGGGGCCCTAGAATGGTCCTAGAAGGCCCTAAGGAGGTCCCAGGGGGCTCTAGAGGGTTCCTGGTGGTCCTAGAAGGATTCTAGAAGGCCCTAAGGAGGTCCCAGGGGGCTCTAGAGGGTTCCTGGTGGTCCTAGAAGGATTCTAGAAGGCCCTAAGTGGTTCCCAGAGGGCTCTAGAGGGTTTCTCGTTGTCCTAGAAGGGTCCTAGGAGGCCCTAAATGGGGCCCAGGGAGCTCTAGACGGTTCCTCGTGGTCCTAGGAGGATCCTAGAAGGACCTAAGTGGTTCCCAGAGGGCTCTGGATGGTTTCTTGTGGTCTTAGAATGGACCTAGAAGGCCCTAAAGTGGTCCCAGTGAACTCTAGCGGGTTCCTGGGGTTCCGAGAAGGGCCCTAGAAAGGTCTAAGAGGTTCCAGGGGGCTCTAGAGGGTCTCCGGGCGCCCTAGAATAGTCCTAGAAGGCCCTAAAGGGGTCCCAGGGGGCTCTAGAGCGTTCCCCGGGGTCTTACCATGGTCCTAGAAGGCCCTAAGTGGGTCCCAGGGGGCTCTAGAAGGTTTCTCGTGGTCCTAGAAGGGTCCTAGAAAGTCCTAAAGGGGTCCAAGGGAGCTTTAGAGGGTTCCTGGTGAATCTAGAAGTGTCCTAGAAAGCCCTAGAAGGGTCCCAGGGGGCTCTAGAGGTTTCCCTGTGGTCCTAGAAGGGTCCTAGAAGACCCTAAAGTGGTCCCAGGGGGCTCTAGATGGCTCCTGGTGCTCCTAGAAGGGTCCTAGAAGGCTCTAAGCTGTCCCAGGGGACTCTACAGGGTACCTAGAGGGCCTAGAAGTGACCTAGAAGGCCCTAAAGGGGTCCCAGGGGGCTCTAGATGGTGCCTGTGGGTCCTAGAAGGGTCTTAGAAGGCCCTAAGGTGGTCCCAGGGGGCTCTAGAGGTTTCCTCGTGGTCCTAGAAGGGTTCTACAAAGCCCTAAGGGGTCCCAGTGGGCTCTAGAGGGTTCCTGGTGGTTTTAGAAGGCTCCCAGGGGTCTTTAGAGGGTCCCTGGGGGCCCTAGAAGTATCCTAGAAGGCACTAAAGGGGACCCAGGGGCTCTAGAGTGTTCCCCGTGGTCTTACAATCGTCCTAGAAGGCCCTAAGGGGGTACCAGGGGTCTCTAGGTTGTTTCTCGTGGTCCTAAAAGGGTCCTAGAAGGCCCTAAAGTGGTCCCAGGGGGCTCTAGAGGGTTCCTGGTGGTCCTAGAAGGGTCCTAGAAGGCACTAAAGGGGTCCCAGGGGTCTCTAGAAGGTTCCCGGGGGTCTTACAATGATCCTAGAAGGCTCTAAGTGGGTCCCATGGGGCTCTAGATGGTTTCTCGTGGTCCTAGAAGGGTCCTAGAAGGCCCTAAAGGGGTCCCAGGGGGCTCTAGATTGTTTCTCGAGGTCCTAGAAGCGTCCTAGAAGGCCATAAGTGCGTCCCAGGGGGCTCTAGAGGGTTCCTGGTGGTCCTAGAAGGATTCTAGAAGGCCCTAAGTGGTTCTCAGAGGGCTCTAGAGGGTTCCTCGTGGTCCTAGAAGGGTCTTAGAAGGCCATAAAGGGGTCCCAAGGTGCTCTAGAGGTCTTTAGTATGGATCTGGGGGGCTCTAGAAGGGTCTGGGCGCTTTTAGAATGGATGTGAGAAGCTCTAGAAGGGTTCAGGGTCTTTTTGAATCTCCCTGGGGGGCTCTAGAAGGGTCTGGGGGCTTTTAGAATTGTCCAGATGGGCTCTAGAAGGGTCTAGGGTCCTTTAGAATGGGTCTGGGGTGCTCTAGAAGGGTCTGGGGTCTTTTAAAATGGACGTGAGAAGATCTAGATGGGTCCAGGGGCCTTTAGAATGTCGCTGAGGGCCTCTAGAAGGGTCTGGGGTCCTCTAGAAGGGACGTGAGATGCTCTAGAAGGGTCCAGGGTCCTTTAGAAGGTCTCTGGCGGCTCTAGAAGGGTCTGGAGGCTTCTAGAAGGGATGTGAGAATCTCTAGAAGGGTCCAGGGGCCTTTAGAACGTCTCTGGGGGGCTCTAGAAGGGTCTGGGGGCCTTTAGAAAGGACGTGAGAATCTCTAGAAGGGTCCAGGGGCCTTTAGAACGTCTCTGGGGGGCTCTAGTGGGATCTGGGGTCTTTTAGAAGGACTCTGGGGCCCTCTAGAAGGGTCTAGGGTCCATTAGAATGGGTCTGGGAGGATTTAGAAGGGTCTAGATGCCTTTAGAACGTCTCTGGGGGGTCTAGAAGGGTCTGGGGTCTTTTAGAAGCGACGTGAGAAGCTCTAGAAGGGTCCAGGGTCCTTTAGAAGGTCTCTGGGGGGCTCTAGAAGGGTCTGTGGGCATTTAGAAGGGATGTGAGTGGCTGTAGAAGGGTCTGGGCGCCTTTAGAAGGTCTCTGGGGGGCTCTCGAAGGGTCTGGGGTCTTTTAGAAGGGACGTGAGAAGCTCTAGAAGGGTCCAGGGGCCTTTAGAAGGTCTCTGGGGGGCACTCAAAGGGTCTGGGGGCTTTTAGAAGGGACGTGAGAAGCTCTGGAAGGGTCCAGGGGCCTTTAGAAGGGCTCTGGGGAGTCTGGAATGGTCTGGGGGCCTTTAGAATGGTCCAGAAGGGCTCTAGAATTGTCTTGGCACTTTTAGAAGGGCCCCGGTGGGTGCTAGAATGGTCTGGGGTCTTTTAGAATGGACGTCAGGTGCTCTAGAAGGGTCTGGGGGCTTTTAGAAGGGTCCAGTGGAGCTCTAGGAGGGTCTGGGGGCCTTTAGAAGGGCTCTGGCGGTCTTTAGAGAGGTCTGGGGGCCTTTAGAAGGACTCTGGGGGCCTCTAGAAGGGTCTAGAGGCCTTTAGATTTGTCTAGAGGGGCTCTAGAAGGACTAATCCCCTAAACCTAAAACTTAACCCTAACCCCCTATCCCCAACCCTGACCCTAACCGGATAACCATAACCCTAATCCCTATCCCCCTAACCCTAATCCCTAACACCCTAACCCTAACCCTAATCCCTTACACCCTAACCCTAACCCCGTAACCCTAAGCACATAACATGAAACCCTAACCCTAACCCTAACCCCTAACCCTAACCCTAATGACCCTAAACTCTAACCCTCACCCTAACCCCTAACCATAACCATAACCCTAACCATAACCCTAACCCTTATGACCCTAACCCTAACCTTAACCCTAATCTAACCCTAACCCTAACCCCTAAGCCTAACCCTAACCCCTAACCCTAAGCCTAAACCCTAACCCTAAACCCTAACCCTAACCCTTACCCCTAACCCTAAACCTAACCCTAAACCTAACCCTAACCCTAATGACCCTAACCCTAACCCTAATGACCCTAACCCTAAACCTAACCCCTAAATCCTAACCCTAATGACCCTAACACTAACCCTAACCCAACCCTAACCCTAACCCTAACCCCTAACCCTAAACCCTAACCCCTAACACTAACCCCTAACTCTAACCCCTAACACTAACCCTAATGACCCTAACCCTAACCCTATACCCCTAACCATAACCCTAACCCTTATGACCGTAACCCTAACCTTAACCCTAATCTAACCCTAATCTAACCCTAACCCTAACCCCTAACCCTAACCCTAATGACCCTAACCCTAAACCTAACCCCTAACCCTAACCCTAAACCTAACCCCTAACCCCTAACCCTAATGACCCTAATCCTAACCCTAACCCTAACCCTAAACACAAACCCTAACCCTAACCCCTAACCCCTAACCCTAACCCCTAACTCTAACCCCTAACCCCTAACCCTAACCCTAATGACCCTACCCCTAACCCTAACACTAACCCTAACCCAACCCTAACCCTAACCCTAACCCTAACCCTAAACCCTAACCCTAAACCCTAACCCTAACCATAACCCCTAACCCCTAACCCTAACCCCTAACTCTAACCCCTAACCCTAACCCTAATGACCCTAACCCTAACCCTATACCCCTATCCATATCCCCTAACCCTAACCCAAATCCTAACCCTAACCCTAATGACCCTAACCCTAACACTAACCCCTAACTTCTAGAGCTTCTCACGTCCCTTCTAAAAGCCCCTGGACCCTTCTAGAGCCCCCTGGGTCCCTTCTAAAAGTGCCAAGACCCTTCTAGAGCCCATCTGGACAATTCTAAAGGCCCCCAGATCCCTCTGGACCCCCCAGAGACCTTCTAAAGGCCCCTGGACCCTTCTAGAGCTTCTCACGTCCCTTCTAAAAGCCCCCAGACCCTTCTAGAGCCCCCCAGAGACATTATAAAGGCCCCTGGACCCTTCTAGAGCTTCTCATGACCCTTTTAAAAGCCCCCAGACCCATCTAGAGCCCCCCAGAGACATTCTAAAGGCACCTGGACCCTTCAAGAGCTTCTCACGCCCATTCTAAAAGAACCCAGACCCTTCTAGAGCCCCCCAGAGAGCTTCAAAAAGACCCTGAACCCTTCTAGAGCTTCTTACATCCCTTCTAAAAGCCCCCAGACCCTTCTAGAGCCCCCCAGATCCAATCTAAAGATATCTAGAGCCCCCTGGGACCCCTTTACGGCCTTCTAAGACCCTTCTAGGACCACGAGGAGCCATCTAGAGCCCCCTGGGACCCCTTAAGGCCTTCTAGGACCCATCTAGGACCACGAGAATCCCTCTAGAGCCCCCTGGGACCTCTCCAGGGCCTTCTTGGACCCTTCTAGGGCCCCCCAGGGACCCTCTAGAACCCACAGGGACCCACTTAGGGCCTTCTAGGACCCTTCTAGGACCACGAGAAACCCTCTAGAGCCACCTGGGACTCCCGTAGGGCCTTCTAGGATCATTGTAAGCCCCCAGGGAACCCTCTAGAGCCCTCTGGGACCCTTCTAGGGCTTTCTAGGACCCTTTTAGAATCACCAGGAACCCTCTAGAGCACCCTGGGGCCCTTCTAGGGCTTTCTTGGACATTTTTAGAGTCACCAGGAACCCTCTAGAGCCCCCTGGGACCCCTCTAGGACCACGAGAAACCCTCTAGAGCTCCCTGGGACCCACTTAGTGCCTTCTAGGACGCTTCTAGGGACACCAGAGACCCTCTAGAGCCCCCTGGGACACACTTAGGGCCTTCTAGGACCCTTCTAGGACCACGAGGAACCCTCTAGAGCCCCCTGAGACCCGCTTAGGACCTTCTAGGACCCTTCTATGACCACGAGGAACCCTCTAGAGCCACCTAGGACCCCCTTAGGGCCTTCTAGAACCCTTCTTGGACCCCCAGGGACCCTCTAGAGCCCACTGGACCCCCTTAGGGCCTTCTAGGACCCTTCTAGGACCACGAGAAACAATCTAGAGCCCCCTGGGACCCCCTTAGGGCCAACTAGGACCAGTGTAAGACCCTGGGGAACCCTCTAGAGCCCCCTGGGTCCCCTTTAGGGCCTTCTAGGACCCTTCTAGGGACCCCAGGGACCCTCTAGAGCCCACTGGGACTGCCTTAGGGCCTACTAGGACCCTTCTAGGACTATGAGGAACCCTCTAGAGCCCCCTGGGACACACTTAGGGCCATCTAGGACCCTTCTAGGACCCACGGGAACCATCTAGAGCCCCGTGGGACCCCCTTCGGGCCTTCTAGGACACTTCTAAGTCCTCCAGGGACCCTCTAGAGCCCCCTGGGACCGCTTAGAGCCTTCTAGGACCCTTCTAGGACCTGTGGGTACCCTCTAGAGCCCCCTGGGACCCTTCTAGGGCTTTCTAGGACACGTCTTGAGTCACCAGAAACCCTCTAGAGATCCCTTGGACCCCTTAAGGGCCTTCTAGGACCACGAGAAAACTTCCAGAGCCCCCTGGGACCCACTTAGGGCCTTCTAGGACCATTTTAAGACCCCGGGGAACCCTGTAGAGCCCCCTGGGACCCCTTTAGGGCCTTCTAAGACCATTTTAAGATAACGGGTAACCCTCTAGAGCCCCCTGGGACCCCCTTAGGGCCTTCTAGGACCATGGTAAGACCCCGGGGAACCCTCCAGAGCACCCTGGGTCCTCTTTAGTGCCTTCTAGTACCCTTCTAGGGCCCCCAGAGACCTTCTAGAGCCCCCTGGTTACACTTTGAGCCTTCTAGAACCCTTCTAGGAGCCCCAGGAACCCTCTAGAGCTTCCTGAGACCCCCTTAGGGCCTTCTAGGACCCTTCTAGGACGGCGAGGAACCCTCTAGAGCCCTCTGGGACCCCCTTAGGGCCTTCTAGGGCCCTTCTAGTGCAGGCAGGGACCCTCTAGAGCCCCCTGGGACCCACTCAGGGCCTTCTAGGACCATTTTAAGACTCTCTGGAACCATCTAGAGCCACATAGGAAAACCTAGAGCATTCTAGGACCCTTCTAGGACCCCAGGAATATTCTAGAACCCCCTGGGACCACCTTAGGGCCTTCTAGTACCGTTCTAGGACCACCAGGAACCCTCTAGAGCCCCCTGTGACCCCCTTAGGGCCTTCTAGGACCCTTCTCGGACCACCAGGAACCCTCTAGAGCCCCCTGTGACACTCTTAGGGCCTTCTAGGACTCTTCTAGGACCACGAGGAAACCATCTAGAGCCCCCTGGGTCCCGCTTAGGGCCTTCTAGGACCATGGTAAGACCCCGGGGAACCCTCTAGAGCACCCTGGGTCCTCTATACAGCCTTCTAGGACCCTTCTAAGACCACCAGGAACCCTCTAGAGCCCCCTGGGACCCACTTAGGGCCATCTAGGGGTCTTCTAGGACCACGAGTAACCATCTAGAGACCCGTGGGATGACTTAAGGGCCTTCTAGGGGTCTTCTAGGGCCACGAGTAACCATCTAGAGACATGTGGGACCAGTTAAGGGCCTTCTTGGACACTTCTTGGTCCACAAGAGACCCTCTAGAGCCCCCTGGGACCGCTTAGAGTCTTCTAGGTCCATTCTATGAGCCCCAGGAAACACATAGAGCCCCCTGGGACCCCTTTAGGGCCTTCTAGGACCCTTCTAGGGCCACCAGGAGCCCTCTAGAGCCCCCTAGGACCCACTTAGGGCCTTCTAGGACTCTTCTAGTACCCCCACGGACCCTCTAGAGCCCCCTGGGACCCTTTTAGGGCCTTCTAGGACCCTCCTAGGACCCACGGGTACCCTCTAGAGCCCCCTGGGACCCTTCTAGGCCTTTCTTGGACCCTTTTAGAATCACCAGGAACCCTCCAGAGTCCCCTGGGACCCTTCTAGGGCTTTCTAGGACCCTTCTAGGACCACGAGGAACCCTCTAGAGCCCCCTGGGACCATTTTAGGGCCTTCTAGGACCCTTCTAGGACCACGAGAAACCATCTATAGCTCTCTGGGACCCCTTTAGGGCGTTCTAGGACTCTTCTAGGGTCCCCAGAGACCGTCTAGAGCCCCCTGGGATGCCTTAGAGCCTTCGAGGACCCTTCTAGGACCACGAGGAACCCTCTAGAGCCCACTGGGACCCCTTTAGGGCCTTCTAGGACAATTCTAGGGCCGCCAGGGTCCCTCTAGAGCCCCCTGGGACCCCTTTATGCCTTCTAGGACAATTCTAGGACCACCAGGAGCCCTCTAGAGCCCCCTAGGACCCACTTAGGGCCTTCTAGGACTCTTCTAGTACCCCCAGGGACCATCTAGAGCCCGCTGGGACCCCCTTAGGGCCTTCTAGGACAATTCTAGGGCAGCCAGGGTCCCTCTAGAGCCCCCTGGGACCCCTTTAGGGCCTTCTAGGACCCTTCTAGGACCACCAGGAGCCCTCTAGAGCCCCCTAGGACCCACTTAGTGCCTTCTAGGACTCTTCTAGTACCCCCAGGGACCCTCTAGAGCCCCCTGGGACCGTTTTAGGGCCTTCTAGGACCCTCCTAGGACCCACGGGTACCCTCTAGAGCCCTCTGGGGCCCTTCTAGGGCTTTCTAGGACCCTTCTAGGACCACGAGGAACCCTCTAGAGCCCCCGGGACCATTTTAGGGCCTTCTAGGACCCTTCTAGGACCACGAGAAACCATCTATAGCTCTCTGGGACCCCTTTAGGGCGTTCTAGGACTCTTCTAGGGTCCCCAGAGACCGTCTAGAGCCCCCTGGGATGCCTTAGAGCCTTCGAGGACCCTTCTAGGACCACGAGGAACCCTCTAGAGCCCCCTGGGACCCCCTTAGGGCATTCTAAGACCCTTCTAGGACCACCAGGAGCCCTCTAGAGCTATCTGGGACACCTTTTTGCACATTCTAGGACACTTCTAGTGCCCCCAGAGACCCTCTAGAGCTCCCTGGGAGTCTTTAGGGCCTACTAGGACCCTTCTAGGATCACCAGGAACCCTCTAGAGCCCTCTGGGACCCACTTAGGGCCTTCTAGGACCCTTCTAGGACCACGAGGAACCCTCTAGAGCCCCCTGGGACTTGCTTAAGGCCTTCTAGAACCCTTCTAGGACCAGGAGAAACACTCTACAGCCCCCTGGGACTCCCTTAGGGCCTTCTAGGATCATTATAAGACCCTGGGGAACCCTCAAGAGCCTCGTGGGACCCCTTAGAGCCTTCTAGGACCCTTCTAGGACCACGAGGATCCCTCTAGAGCCCCCTGGGACAACTTAGGGCCTTCTAGGGCTCTTCTAGCGCCCCCAGTGACCCTCTAGACCCCCCTGGAACTTGCTTAAGTCCTTCTAGAACCCTTCTAGGGCCACGAGGAACCCTCTAGAGCCCCCTGGGACCCCCTTAGGGCCTTCTACGTCCATGGTAAAACCCCGGGGAACCCTCTAGAGCACCCTGGGTCCTATTTAAGGCCTTCTAGTACACTTCTAGGGCCCCCAGGGACCTTCTAGAGCCCCCTGGGTCCACTTAGGGCCTTTTAGGACCATTCTAGGACCAGGAGGAACCATCTAGAGCCCTCTGAGAACCCCTTAGGGCCTTCTAGGACCATTTTAAGTCTCCGGGGAACCATCTAGAGGCCCCTGAGACCCCTTAGAACACTCTAGGACCCTTCTATGACCACGAGGAACCTTCTAGAACCACCTGGGACCCCCTTAGGGCCGTCTAGGACCCTTCTCGGACCACCAGGAACCCTCTAGAGCCCCCTGGGACTTGCTTAAGGCCTTCTACGACTCTTCTAGGACCACGAGGAAACCAGATAGAGCCCCCTGGGACCCACTTAGGGCATTCTAGGACCATGGTAAGACCCCGGGGAACCCTCTAGAGCACCCTGCGTCCTCTTTAGTGCCTTCTAGTACACTTCTAGGGACCCAGGGACTTTCTAGAGCCCCCTGGTTCCCTTTAGAGCCTTCTAGAACCCTTCTAGGAGCCCCAGGAACCCTCTAGAGCCCTCTGGGACCCTCTTTGCGCCTTCTAGGACCCTTCTAGGACCACGAGGAACCCTCTAGAGCCCTCTGGGACCCCCTTAGGTCCTTCTAGGACCCTTCTAGACCCCCCAATAACCCTCTAGATCCCTCTGGGACCCCCTTAGGGCCTACTAGCACCCTTCTAGGACCACAAGGATCTCTCTAGAGCCCACTGGGACCCCCTTAAGAACTTCAAGGACCCTTCTAGGACCACAAGAAACCATCTAGAACCCCTTGGGACTCACATAGGGCCTTCTAGGATCATTGTAAGACCCTGGGGAACCATCTAGAGCGTCGTGGGACCACTTAGAGCCTTCTAGGACGATTCTAGTACCACAAGGAACCCTCTAGAGCCCCCTGGGACCCATTTAGGGCCTTCTAGGACCCTTCTAGGACCACGAGGAACCCTCTAGAGCCCCCTGGGACCCACTTAGGGCCTTCTAGGACAATTCTAGGGCCCCCAGGTACCCTCTAGAGCCCCCTGGGACACACTTAGGGCCTTCTAGGACCCTTCTAGGACACAGGGAACCCTCAAGAGCCCCCTGGGACCCCCTTAGGGCTTTCTAGGGCCATGGTAAGACCCTGGGGAACCCTCCAGAGCACCCTGGGTCCTCTTTAGTGCCTTCTAGTACCGTTCTAGGGCCCCCAGGGACCTTCTAGAGCCCCCTGGTTACACTTTGAGCATCTAGAACCCTTCTAGGAGCCCCAGGAACCCTCTAGAGCCGCCTGGGACCCCTTTAGGGCCTTCTAGGACAATTCCAGGGCCGCCAGGGTCCGTCTAGAGCCCCCGGGACCATTTTAGGGCCTTCTAGGACCCTTCTAGGACCACCAGTAGACCTCTAGAGCCCCCTAGGACTCACTTAGGGCCTTCTAGGACTCTTCTAGGGTCCCCAGAGACAGTCTAGAGCCCCCTGGGATGCCTTAGAGCCTTCGAGGACCCTTCTAGGACCACGAGGAACCCTCTAGAGCCCCCTGGGACCCCCTTAGGGCATTCTAGGACCCTTCTAGGGCCGCCAGGGACCCTCTAGAGCACCCTGGGACCCACTTAGGGCATTCTAAGACCCTTCTAGGACCACCAGGAGCCCTCTATAGCCCTCTGGGACACCTTTTTGCACATTCTAGGACACTTCTAGTGCCCCCAGAGACTCTCTAGAGCTCCCTGGGAGTCTTTAGGGCCTACTAGGACCCTTCTAGGACCACGAGGAACCCTCTAGAGCCCCCTGGGACTTGCTTAAGGCCTTCTAGAACCCTTCTAGGACCAGGAGAAACACTCTAGAGCCCCCTGGGACTCCCTTAGGGCCTTCTAGTGTTATTGTAAGACCCTGGGGAACCCTCAAGAGCCTCGTGGGACCCCTTAGAGCCTTCTAGGACCCTTCTAGGACCACGAGGAACCCTCTAGAGCCCCCTGGGACCCCCTTAGGGCATTCTAGGACCCTTCTAGGGCCCCCAGGGACCCTCTAGAGCCCCCTGGGACCCACTTAGTGCATTCTAAGACCCTTCTAGGACCACCAGGAGCCCTCTAGAGCCCTCTGGGACACCTTTTTGCACATTCTAGGACACTTCTAGTGCCCCCAGATACCCTCTAGAGCTCCCTGGGAGTCTTTAGGGCCTACTAGGACCCTTCTAGGATCACCAGGAACCCTCTAGAGCCCTCTGGGACCCACTTAGGGCCTTCTAGGACCCTTCTAGGACCACGAGGAACCCTCTAGAGCCCCCTGGGACCCCCTTAGGGCATTCTAGGACCCTTCTAGGGCCCCCAGGGACCCTCTAGAGCCCCCTGGGACCCCCTTAGGGCTTTCTAAGACCCTTCTAGGACCACCAGGAGCCCTCTATAGCCCTCTGGGACCCTCTTTGCGCCTTCTAGGACCCTTCTAGTGCCCCCAGGGACACTCTAGAGCTCCCTGGGACTCTTTAGGGCCTACTAGGACCCTTCTAGGACCACGAGAAATCCTCTAGAGCCCCCTGGGACCTCCTTAGGTCCTTCGAGGACCGTTCTAGGGTCACCAGGAACCCTCTAGAGCCCTCTGGGACCCACTTAGGGCCTTCTAGGACCCTTCTAGGACCACGAGGAACTCTCTAGAGCCCCCTGAGACTTGCTTAAGGCATTCTAGGACTCTTCTAGGACCACGAGAAACCATCTAGAGCCCCCTGGGACCCACTTAGGGCATTCTAGGTTCATTTTAAGACCCTGGGGAACCCTCTAGAGCCTCGTGGTACCACTTAGAGCCTTGTAGGACCCTTCTAGGACCAGAAGGAACCCTCTAGAGCCCCCTGGGACACACTTAGGGCCTTCTAGGACAATTCTAGCGCCCCCAGGGACCCTCTAGAGCCCCCTGGGACCCCCTTAGGGCTTTCTAGGGCCATGGTAAGACCCTGGGGAACCCTCGAGAGCACCCTGCGTCCTCTTTAGTGCTTTCTAGTACCATTCTAGGGCCCCCAGGGACCTTCTAGAGCCCCCTGGTTACCCTTTGAGCCTTCTAGAACCCTTCTAGGAGCCCCAGGAACCCTCTAGAGCCCGCTGGGACCACCTTAGGGACTTCTAGGACCCTTCTAGGACCACAAGGAACCCTCTAGAGCCCCCTGGGACCCCTTTAGGGCCTTCTAGGACAATTCTAGGGCCGCCAGGGTCAATCTAGAGCCCCCTGGGACGCCTTTAGGGCCTTCTAGAACCCTTCTAGGACCACGAGGAACCCTCTAGAGCCCCCTGTTACTTGCTTAAGGCCTTCTAGATCCCTTCTAAGAACAGGAGAAACACTCTAGAGCCCCCTGGGACTCCCTTAGGGCCTTCTAGGATCATTGTAAGACCCTGGGGAACCCTCAAGAGCCTCGTGGGACCCCTTAGAGCCTTCTAGGACCCTTCTAGGACCACGAGGATCCCTCTAGATCCCCCTGGGATCCACTTAGGGCCTTCTAGGACCATTCTAGGACCACAGGGAACCGTCTAGGGCCCCCTGGGACACCTTAGGGCCTTCTAGGGCTCTTCTAGCACCCCCAGTGACCCTCTAGACCCCCATGGAACTTTCTTAAGTCCTTCTAGAACCCTTCTAGGGCCACAAGGAACCCTCTAGAGCCCCCTGGGACCCCCTTAGGGCCTTCTACGTCCATGGTAAAACCCGGGGGAACCCTCAAGTGCACCCTGGGTCCTATTTAAGGCCTTCTAGTACACTTCTAGGGCCCCCAGGGACCTTCTAGAGCCCCCTGGGTCCCCTTAGGGCCTTCTAGGACCCTTCTAGGACCACGAGGAACCATCTAGAGCCCTCTGGGAACCACTTAGGGCCTTCTAGGACCTTTCTAGGGCCCCCAGGGACCCTCTAGAGCCCCCAGGGACCCTCTTAGGGCCTTCTAGGAGACTTCTAGGACCACTAGAAACCCTCTAGAGCCCCCTGGGACCCACTTAGGGCCTTCTAGGACCATTTTAAGTCTCCGGGGAACCATCTAGAGCCCCCTGAGACCCCTTAGAACATTCTAGGAGCCTTCTATGACCACGAGGAACCTTCTAGAACCCCCTGGGACCCCCTTAGGGCCGTCTAGGATCCTTCTCGGACCACCAGGAACCCTCTAGAGCCCCCTGGGACTTGCTTAAGGCCTTCTAGGACTCTTCTAGGACCACGAGGAAACCAGATAGAGCCCCCTGCGACTCACTTAGGGCCTTCTAGGACCATGCTAAGACCCCGGGGAACACTCTAGAGCACCCTGCGTCCTCTTTTGGGCCTTCTAGTACACTTCTAGGGACCCAGGGACTTTCTAGAGCCCCCTGGTTCCCTTTAGAGCCTTCTAGAACCCTTCTAGGAGCCCCAGGAACCCCCTAGAGCCCGCTGGGACCCCCTTAGGGCCTTCTAGGACCCTTCTAGGACCACAAGGAACCCTCTAGAGCCCCCTGGGACCCCTTTAGGGTCTTCTAGGACAATTCTAGGGCCGCCAGGGTCCCTCTAGAAACCCCTGGGACCACTTAGGGCTTTCTAGGACCATTTTAAGACTCTGGAAATCAATATAGAGCACCCTGGGACACCTTACAGCATTCTAGGTCCCTTCTAGGACCCCAGGAATCTTCTAGAACCCCCTGGGACCCCCTTAGGGCCTTCTAGGACCCTTTTAGGACCACCAGGAACCCTCTAGAGCCCTCTGGTACCCCCTTAGGTCCTTCTAGGACCCTTCTAGACCCCCCAGGAACCCTCTAGATCCCTCTGCGACCCCCTTAGGGCCTTCTAGCACCCTTCTAGGACCACGAGGAACTCTCTAGAACCCACTGGGACCCCCTTAAGAACTTCAAGGACCCTCCTAGGACAACAAGAAACCATCTATAACCCCTTGGGACTCACATAGGGCTTCTAGGATCATTGTAACACCCTGGGGAACCATCTAGAGCGTCGTGGGACCACTTAGAGCTTTCTAGGACGATTCTAGTACCACGAGGAACCCTTTAGAGCCCCCTGGGACCCATTTAGGGCCTTCTAGGACCCTTCTAGGACCACGAGGAACCCTCTAGAGCCCCCTGGGACCCCCTTAGGGCCTTCTAGGACAATTCTAGCGCCCCCAGGTACCCTCTAGATCTCCCTGGGACACACTTAGGGCCTTCTAGGACCCTTCTAGGACACAGGGAACCCTCAAGAGCCCCCTGGGACCCCCTTAGGGCTTTCTAGGGCCATGGTAAGACCCTGGGGAACCCTCCAGAGCACCCTGGGTCCTCTTTAGTGCCTTCTAATACCCTTCTAGTGCCCCCAGGGACTCCTTAGGGCCTACTAGGACCCTTCTAGGACCACGAGAAACCCTCTAGAGACCCTTGGAACCTCCTTAGGTCCTTCTAGGACCGTTCTAGGGTCACCAGGAACCCTCTAGAGCCCTCTGGGACCCACTTAGGGCCTTCTAAGACCATTCTAGGACCACGAGGAACTCTCTAGAGCCCCCTGGGACTTGCTTAAGGCCTTCTAGGACTCTTCTAGGACCACGAGAAACCATCTTGAGCCCCTGGGACCCACTTAGGGCATTCTAGGTTCATTTTAAGACCCTGGGGAACCCTCTAGAGCCTCGTGGTACCACTTAGAGCCTTGTAGGACCCTTCTAGGACCAGAAGGAACCCTCTAGAGCCCCCTGGGACCCCCTTAGGGCCTTCTAGGACAATTCTAGCGCCCCCAGGGACCCTCTAGAGCCCCCTGGGACCCCCTTAGGGCTTTCTAGGGCCATGGTAAGACCCTGGGGAACCCTCCAGAGCACCCTGGGTCCTCTTTAGTGCCCTCTAGTACCCTTCTAGGGCCCCCAGGGACCTTCCAGAGCCCCCTGGTTACCCTTTGAGCCTTCTAGAACCCTTCTAGGAGCCCCAGGAACCCTCTAGAGCCCGCTGGGACCCCCTTAGGGCCTTCTAGGACCCTTCTAGGACCACAAGGAACCCTCTAGAGCCCATTGGGACACCTTTAGGGCCTTCTAGGACAGTTCTAGGGCCGCCAGGGTCCGTCTAGAGCCCCCTGGGACCCCTTTAGGGCCTTCTAGGACCCTTCTAGGACCAGGAGAAACACTCTAGAGCCCCCTGGGACTCCCTTAGGGCCTTCTAGGATCATTGTAAGACCCTGGGGAACCCTCAAGAGCCTCGTGGGACCCCTTAGAGCCTTCTAGGACCCTTCTAGGACCACGAGGATCCCTCTAGAACCCCCTGGGACCCACTTAGGGCCTTCTAGGACCATTCTAGGACCACAAGGAACCGTCTAGAGCCCCCTGGGACACCTTAGGGCCTTCTAGGGCTCTTCTAGCTCCCCCAGTGACCCTCTAGACCCCCCTGGAACTTGCTTAAGTCCTTCTAGAACCCTTCTAGGGCCACGAGGAACCCTCTAGAGCCCCCTGGGACCCCCTTAGGGCCTTCTAGGACCATTTTAAGTCTCCGGGGAACCATCTAGAGCCCCCTGAGACCCCTTAGAACATTCTAGGACCCTTCTATGACCACGAGGAACCCTCTAGAGCCCTCTGGGACCCCCTTAGGGCCTTCTAGGACCCTTCTCGGACCACCAGGAACCCTCTAGAGCCCCCTGGGACTTTCTTAAGGCCTTCTAGGACTCTTCTAGGACCACGAAGAAACCAGATAGAGCCCCCTGGGACCCACTTAGGGCCTTCTAGGACCATGGTAAGACCCTTGGGAACCCTCTAGAGCACCCTGCGTCCTCTTAACGGCCTTCTAGTACACTTCTAGGGACCCAGGGACCTTCTAGAGCCCCCTGGTTCCCTTTAGAGCTTTCTAGAACCCTTCTAAGAGCCCCAGGAACCCTCTAGAGCCCGCTGGGACCCCCTTAGGGCCTTCTAGGACCCTTCTAGGACCACAAGGAACCTTCTAGAGCCCCCTGGGTCCCCTTTAGGGCCTTCTAGGACCATTTTAAGTCTCCGGGGAACCATCTAGAGCCCCCTGAGACCTCTTAGAACATTCTAGGACCCTTCTATGACCACGAGGAACCTTCTAGAACCCCCTGGGACCCCCTTAGGGCCTTTTAGGACCCTTCTAGGCTCACCAGGAACCGTCCAGAGCCATCTGGGACCCACTTAGGACCTTCTAGGACCCTTCTAGGAGTCCCTGAATCCCTCTAGAGCCCCATGGGACCCACTTAGGTCCTTCTAGGACACTTCAAACACCACCAGCATCCCTCTAGAGCCCCTGGGAAGCATTTAGGGCCTTCTAAGACCCTTCTAGGACCACGAGGAACCCTCTAGAGCCCCCTGGGTCCATTTTAGCGCCTTCTAAGTCACTTCTAGGACCACTAGGAACCATGTAGACCCCCTGGGACCCTTTAGGACCTTCTAGAACCATTGTAAGACCATGGGGATCCCTGTAGAGCCCTCTGGGACCCCCTTAGGACCTTCTAGGACCCTTCTAGGACCACCAGGATCCCTCTAGAGCCCCCTGGAACCACCTTAGGGCCTTCTAAAACCCTTCTAGGACCTTGAGGAACCCTCTAGAGCTCTTTGGGACCCCTATAGAAGGGTCTGGAGGCCTTCAGAAGGGTCTGGATGGGCTCTAGAAAGGTCTGGGGGCCTTCAGAATGGCCCTGGGGGGATCTAGAAGGGTCTGGAGGCCTTCAGAAGGGTCCTGAGTGGCTCTAAAACGGTCTGGGGGCCTTCAGAAGGGTCTGGATGGGCTCTAGAAGGGTCTGGGGTCCTTCAGAATGGCCCTGGGGGGATCTAGAATGGTCTGGAAGCCATCAGAAGGGCCCTGAGTGGCTCTAGAACCATCTGGGGGCATTCAGAATGGCCCTGGGGGGATCTAGAAGGGTCTGGAGGCCTTCAGAAGGGTCCTGAGTGGCTCTAGAAGGGTCTTGGGGCCTTCAGAAGACCCTGGGTGGGCACAAGAAGGGTCTGGGTGCCTTCAGAAGGGCCCTGGGTGGGCTCTGGAAGGGTCTGGAGGCCTTCAGAAGGGTCGTGAGGGGCTCTAGAAGGGTCCAACTTGGCTCTCAAACGGTCTAGGGCCTTCAGATTGGTCCTGGGGGGCTCTAGAAGGGTCTTGGAATTTTCATAAAGGTCCTGACTGGCTCTAGAAGGGTTCTGAGGGGCTCTAGAAGGGTCTGGGGGCATTCAGAAGGGTCCTGAGGGGCTCTAGAAGGGTCTGAGAGCCTTTAGAAGGGTCCTCGGGGGCTCTAGAAAGTCATAGAAGGGTCTTAGAAGGCCCTAACAGCGTCCCAGAGTGCTCCAGAGGGTTTACAGAAGTCTTAGAAGAGTCCTACAAGGACCTAAGGAGGTGCCAGGGGGCTCCAGAGGCTTCCTGGTGACTCTAGAAGGGTCCTTGAAAGCCCTAAGTGGGTCCCAGGTGGATCTAGCGGGTACCTGTGGGTTCTAGAAGGTTCCTAGAAGGTCGTAAGGGGGTCCCAGAGGGCTCTAGAGGATTCCTGGTGGTCCTAGAAGGTTCCTAGAAGGTCCTAAGGGGGTCCCAGAGCGCTCTAGAGGTATCCTCGTGGTCGTAGAAGGTTCCTATAAGGTTCTGAGGGGGTCTCAGGGGACTCTAGGGTGTTCCTCGTAGCCCTAGAAGGGTCTTACAAGGCCCTAAGGGTTCCCAGAGGACTCCAGAGGATTCTTCGTGGCCCTAGAAGAGCTCTAGAAGGAACTAAATGGGTCCAAGGTTGATCTAGAGGGTTCCTCGTGGTCCTAGAAGCGTCCGAGAAGGCCCTAAGGGGGTCCCAGGGGGCTCTAGAGCATCCCTGGGGGTCGTAGAAGGGTCCTAGAAGGCCCTAAGGAGGTCCCAGGGGGCTCTAGAGAGTTCCTCGTGGTCTTAGAAGGGTTCTAGAAGGCCCTAAGTGGTCCCGGGGGGCTATAGAGGGTCCTTGGGGCACTAGAAGTGTCATAGAAGACATTAAGTGTGTCTCAGGTGGCTCTAGGGGGTTCCTCGTTTTCCTAGAAGGGTCCTAGGAGGCCCTAAGTGGGTCCCAGGGGGCTCTAGAGGGCTCCTGGTGACTCTAGAAGTCGTCTATAAAGCTCTAGATTGGTCCCAGAGGGCTCTAGAGGGTACATGGTGACACTAGAAGGGTCCTAGAAAGACCTAGAATGGTCCCAGAGGGCTCTAGAGGGTTCCCTAGGGTCCTAGAAGGGTCCTAGAATGCACTAAGGGGGTCCCAGGGGGCTCTAGAGGGATTCTCATGGTCCTAGATAGGTCCTTGAAGGCTCTAAGGGGGGCCCAGTTGGCTGTAGAGCGTCCCTGGGGGTCTAAAAAGGACCTAGAAGGCACTAAGGGGGCCCTAGGGGGCTCTAGAGGGTTCCTCGTGGTCCTAGAAGGGTCCTCAAAGGCCCTAAAGGGGTCCCAGGGGGCTCTAGAGGGTTCCCCGGGGTCTTAAAATGGTCCTAGAATGCCCTACATTGGTCCCAGGGGGCTCTAGATGGTATCTCATGGTCCTAGAAGGATACTAGAAAACCCAAAAGGGTCGCAGGGGGCTCTAGATGGTATCTCATGGTCCTAGAAGGGTCCTAGAAGGCCCTAAGTCGGTCCCAGGGGGCTCTAGAAGGTCCTTTGTGGTCCTAGAATGGTCCTAGAAGGCCCTAAGGGGGTCCCAGGGGGATCTAGAGGGTTCCAGGTGCCTCTACAAGGGTCTTAGAAAATCCTAGAAGTTTCCCAAGGGGTTCTAGATTGTTCCTTTTAGTTCTAGAAGCGTTCTAGAAGGCCGTTAATGGGTCCCATGGGGTTCTAGAGGGTTCCTCGTGGTACTAGAAGGGTCCTAGAAGGCCCTAAGGAGTCCCAGGTGTCTCTAGAGGGTCCCTGGGGGCACTAGAAGTGTCCTAGAAGGTGCAAAGGGGGTCCCAGAGGGCTCTAGAGGGTCCCTGGTGGTCCTAGAAGGGTCCTAGAAGGGCCTAAGGGGGTCGCAGAGAGTTCTAGAAGGTTCCTGTGCTTCCTAGAAGGGTCCTAGAAGGACTTAAGGGGGTCCCACAGGACTCTAGAAGGTTCCCCAGGGTCTTACAATTGTCCTAGCAGGTCCTATGGGGTCCCAGGGGGCTCTAGATGGTTCCTGGTGCTCCTAGAACGGTCCTAGAAGGACTTAAGGGGTTCCCAGGGAGCTCGAGAGGGTTCCTCATGGTCCTAGAATTTTCTTGGAAGGCCGAAATGGGGTCCCAGGGGGCTGTAGAAGGTTCCTGGGGCTCCTAGAAGGGTCCTAGAAGGCTCTAATGGGGTCCCAGGGGACTCTAGAGGGTTCCCTGGGGTCTTACAATGGTCCTAGTATGACCTAAGGGGGTCCCAGGGGGCTCTAGATGGTTCCTGGTGTCTTAAAATTGTCCTAGAAAGGCCTAAGTGATTCCCAGAAGGATCTAGAAGGTTTCTTGTGGTCCTTGAAGGTTCCTAGAAGGCCCTAAAGGGGTCCCAGGGGGCTCGAGAGGGTTACTGGGTCTCCTAGAAGGGCTCAAGAAAGCCCTAAGGTGGTCCCAGGGGGTCGAGAGGGTTCCTCGTGGTTCTAGAAGGGTCCCAGAAGGTTCTAAGGGGGTCCCAGGGGGCTCTAGAGGTATTCTCGTGGTCCTAGAAGGGTCCTAGAAGGCCCTAAGTGGGTCCCCGGGGGCTCTAGAAAGTTCTTCATGGTCCTAGAAAGGCCCTAGAAGGTCCTAAGAGGGTCCCAGAGGGCTCTAGATGGTTCCTGGTGGTCCTAGAAGTGTCCTAGAAGGCCCTAAATGGGTCCCAGGGGGATCTAGAGGGTTCCTCGAGGTCCTAGAAGGGCCCTAGAAGGCCCTTAGGGGGTCCCAGGGGGCTCTAGAGGGTTCCTGGTGGTCCGAGAAGGGTCCTAGAAGGAGCAAAGGGGGTCCCAGGGAGCTCTAGAGAGTTCCTCGTGGTCCTAGAAGGGTCCTAGAAGGCCCTATGTGGTTCCAGGGGGCTCTAGAGTTTCCCTGGGGGTGCTAGAAGAGTCCTAGAAGGCCCTATGGGGGTCCTAGGGGGCTCTAGAGTGTTCCTCATGGTCCTAGAAGGGTCCTACAGGGCCCTAAAGGGGTTCCAGGGGGCTCTAGAGGGTTCCTCGTGGTCCTAGAAGAGACCTACAAGGCTCTAAGTGGTCCCACGAGGCTCTAGAGGGTTCCCCAGTGTCTTACAATGATCCTAGAAGGCCCTAAGTGGGTCCCAGAGAGCTCTAAATGGTTTCTTGTGGTCCTAGAAGGGTCCTTGAAGGTATTCATGGGGTCCCAGTGGGCTCTAGAGAGTTCCTCGTGGTCCTAGAAGGGTGCTAGAAGGCCCTAAGTGGGTCCCAGGTGTCTCTAGAGGGTTCCAGGGGTCACTAGAAGGGTCCTAGAAGGCCCTAAGGTGGTCCCAGGTGGTTCTAGAAGGTTCCGGGGGTCCTAGAAGGGTCCTAGAATGCTCTAAGGTGTCCCAGGGTGCTCTATATTGATCTCTGGAGTCTTAAAATGGTCCTAGAAAGCCCTAAAGTGGTCCCAGGGGGCTCTAAAGGGTCCCTGGGGGCCCTAGAATGGTCCTAGAAGGCCCTAAAGGAGTCCCAGGGGGTTCTAGAGGGTCCCTGGGGGCACTAGAAGGGTCCTAGAAGGCCCTCAGGGGGTCCCAGAGGGCTCTAGAGGGTTCCCTGTGATCCTAGAAGGGTCCTAGAAGGCCCTAAGGAGTCCCAGGGGTCTCTAGAGGGTCCCTGGGGGCACTAGAAGGGTCCTAGAAGGTGCAAAGTGGGTCCCAGAGGGCTCTAGAGGGTACCTGGTGGTCCTAGAAGGGTCCTAGAAGGGCCTAAGGGGGTCGCAGAGAGTTCTAGAAGGTTCCTGGGACTCCTAGAAGGGTCCTAGAAGGACTTAAGGGGGTCCCACAGGACTCTAGAGGGTTGCCCGGGGTCTTACTATTGTCCTAGAAGGTCCTATGGGGTGCTAGGGGGCTCTAGATGGTTCCTGGTGCTCCTAGAAGGCTCCTAGAAGGCCTTAAGGGGTTCCCAGGGGGCTCGAGAGGGTTCCTCGTGGTCCTAGAAGGGTCTTGGAAGGCCGTAAAGGGTTCCCAGGGGGCTGTAGAAGGTTCCTGGGGCTCCTAGAAGGGTCCTAGAAGGCTCTAAGAGGGTCCCAGGGGACTCTAGAGGGTCCCTGGGGGCCTTAGAATGGTCCTTGATGGCCCTAAAGGGTTCCCAGGGGACTCTAGAGGGTTCCCTGGGGTCTTACAATGGTCCTAGTACGACCTAAGGGGGTCCCAGGGGGCTCTAGATGGTTCCTCGGGTCTTAAAATGGTCCTAGAAAGGCCTAAGTGATTCCCAGGGGGCTCTAGAAGGTTTCTTGTGGTCCTTGAAGGTTCCTAGAAGGCCCTAAAGGGGTCCCAGGGGGCTCGAGAGGGTTACTGGGTCTCCTAGAAGGGCTCAAGAAAGCCCTAAGGTGGTCCCAGGGGGTCGAGAGGGTTCCTCGCGGTTCTAGTAGGTTCCCAGAAGGTTCTAAGGGGGTCCCAGGGGGCTCTAGAGGTTTTCTCGTGGTCCTAGAAGGGTCCTAGAAGGCCCTAAGTTGGTCCCAGGGGGCTCTAGAAAGTACTTCATGGTCCTAGAAAGGCCCTAGAAGGTCCTAAGAGGGTCCCAGAGGGCTCTAGATGGTTCCTGGTGGTCCTAGAAGTGTCCTAGAAGGCCCTAAATGGGTCCCAGGGGGATCTAGAGGGTTCCTCGAGGTCCTAGAAGGGCCCTAGAAGGCCCTAAGGGGGTCCCAGGGGGCTCTAGAGGGTTCCTGGTGGTCCGAGAAGGGTCCTAGAAGGAGCAAAGGGGGTCCCAGGGAGCTCTGGAGAGTTCCTCGTGGTCCTAGAAAGGACCTATGTGGTTCCAGGGGGCTCTAGAGTGTCCCTGGGGGCGCTAGAAGAGTCCTAGAAGGCCCTATGGTGGTCCTAGGGGGCTCTAGAGTGTTCCTCATGGTCCTAGAAGGGTCCTAGAAGGCCCTAAAGGGGTCCCAGAGGGCTCTAGAGGGTTCCCTGTGGTCCTAGAAGGGTCCTAGAAGGCCCTAAGGAGTCCCAGGGTTCTCTAGAGGATTCCTTGGGGCACTTGAAGGGTCCCAGGAGGTGCAAAGTGGGTCCCAGAGGGCTCTAGAGGGCCCCTGGTGGTCCTAGAAGGGTCCTAGAAGGGCCTAAGGGGGTTGCAGAGAGTTCTAGAAGGTTCCTGGGGCTCCTAGAAGGGTCCTTGAAGGACTTAAGGGGGTCCCAGAGGACTCTAGAGGGTTACCCGGGGTCTTACTATTGTTCTAGAAGGTCCTATGGGGTCCCAGGGGGCTCTAGATGGTTCCTGGTGTTCCTAGAAGGCTCCTAGAAGGCCTTAAGGGGTTCCCAGGGGGCTCGAGAGGGTTCCTCGTGGTCCTAGAAGGGTCTTGGAAGGCCCTAAAGGGGTCCAGGGGGCTCGAGAGGGTTAGTGGGTCACCTAGAAGGGCTCAAGAAAGCCCTAAGGTGGTCCAAGGGCGTCGAGAGGGTTCCTCGTGGTTCTAGAAGGTTCCCAGAAGGTTCTAAAGGGGTCCCAGAGGGCTCTAGAGGTTTTCTCGTGGTCCTAGAAGGGTCCTAGAAGGCCCTAAGTGGGTCCCAGGGGGCTCTAGAAAGTTCTTCGTGGTCCTCGATAGGCCCTAGATGGTCCTAAGGGGGTCCCAGAGGGCTCTAGATGGTTCCTGGTGGTCCTAGGAGTGTCCTAGAAGGCCCTAAATCGGTCCCAGGGGGATCTAGAGGGTTCCTCGAGGTCCTAGAAGGGCCCTAGAAGGCCCTAAGTGGGTCCCAGGGGGCTCTAGGGGGTTCCTGGTGGTCCAAGAAGGGTCCTAGAAGGAGCAAAGGCGGTCCCAGGGACCTCTAGAGAGTTCCTCGTGGTCCTAGAAGGGTCCTAGAAGGCCCTATGTGGTTCCAGGGGGCTCTAGAGTGTCCCTGGGGGTGCTAGAAGAGTCCTAGAAGGCCCTATGGGGGTCCTAGGGGGCTCTAGAGTGTTCCTCATGGTCCTAGAAGGGTCCTAGAAGGCCCGAAAGGGGTTCCAGGGGGCTCTAGAGGGTTCCTCGTGGTCCTAGAAGAGACCTACAAGGCTCTAAGGGGTCCCACGAGGCTCTAGATGGTTCCCCAGTGTCTTACAATGATCCTAGAAGGCCCTAAGTGGGTCCCAGAGAGCTCTAGATGGTTTCTTGTGGTCCTAGAAGGGTCCTTGAAGGTCTTCATGGGGTCCCAGTGGGCTCTAGAGAGTTCCTCGTGGTCCTAGAAGGGTGCTAGAAGGCCCTAAGTGGGTCCCAGGTGTCTCTAGAGGGTTCCAGGGGTCACTAGATGGGTCCTAGAAGGCCCTAAGGTGGTCCCAGGTGGTTCTAGAAGGTTCCTGGGGTCCTAGAAGGGTCCTAGAATGCTCTAAGGTTTCCCAGGGTGCTCTATATTGATCTCTGGAGTCTTAAAATGGTCCTAGAAAGCCCTAAAGTTGTTCCAGGGGGCTCTAAATGGTCCCTAGGGGCCCTAGAATGGTCCTAGAAGGCCCTAAAGGAGTCCCAGGGGGCTCTAGAGGGTCCCTGGGGGCACTAGAAGGGTCCTAGAAGCCCCTAAGGGGGTCCCAGAGGGCTCTAGAGGGTTCCCTGTGGTCCTAGAAGGGTCCTAGAAGGCCCTAAGGAGTCCCAGGGGTCTCTAGAGGGTCCCTGGGGGCACTAGAAGGGTCCTAGAAGGTGCAAAGGGGGTCCCAGAGGGCTCTAGAGGGTCCCTGGTGGTCCTAGAAGGGTCCTAGAAAGCCCTAAGGGGGTCCCAGGGGGCTCTAGAGGGTCCCTGGGGGTGCTAGAAGAGTCCTAGAAGGCGCTATGGGGGTCCTAGGGGGCTCTAGAGTGTTCCTCATGGTCCTAGAAGGGTCCTAGAAGGCCCTAAGGGGTTTCCAGGGGGCTCTAGAGGGTTCCTCATGGTCCTAGAAGAGACCTACAAGGCTCTAAGTGGTCCCACGAGGCTCTAGAGGGTTCCCCAGTGTCTTACAATGATCCTAGAAGGCCCTAAGTGGGTCCCAGAGAGCTCTAGTTGGTTTCTTGTGGTCCTAGAAGG
The DNA here is from genome assembly GCF_032191515.1 of Phaenicophaeus curvirostris. Taxonomy (NCBI): domain Eukaryota; kingdom Metazoa; phylum Chordata; class Aves; order Cuculiformes; family Cuculidae; genus Phaenicophaeus; species Phaenicophaeus curvirostris. Next base: position 4,932,266 of record NC_091420.1, on the reverse strand, counting down.
GTCCTTGAAGGTCTTCATGGGGTCCCAGTGGGCTCTAGAGAGTTCCTCGTGGTCCTAGAAGGGCGCTAGAAGGCCCTAAGGAGGTCCCAGGTGTCTCTAGAGGGTTCCAGGGGTCACTAGAAGGGTCCTAGAAGGCCCTAAGGGGGTCCCAGGGGGTTCTAGAAGGTTCCTGGGGTTCTAGAAGGGTCCTAGAATGCTCTAAGGGGTCCCAGGGTGCTCTATATTGATCTCCGGAGTCTTAAAATGGTCCTAGAAAGCCCTAAAGTGGTCCCAGGGGGCTCTAAAGGGTCCCTGGGGGCCCTAGAATGGTCCTAGAAGGCCCTAAAGGAGTCCCAGGGTGCTCTAGAGGGTCCCTGGGGGCACTAGAAGAGTCCTAGAAGGCCCTCAGGGGGTCCCAGAGGGATCTAGAGGGTTCTCTGTGGTCCTAGAAGGGTCCTAGAAGGCCCTAAGGAGTCCCAGGGGTCTCTAGAGGGTCCCTGGGGGCACTAGAAGGGTCCTAGAAGGTGCAAAGGGGGTCCCAGAGGGCTCTAGAGGGTCCCTGGTGGTCCTAGAAGGGTCCTTGAAGAGCCTAAGTGGGTCGCAGAGAGTTCTAGAAGGTTCCTGGGGCTCCTAGAAGGGTCCTAGAAGGACTTAAGGGGGTCCCAGAAGACTCTAGAGAGTTCCCCGGGGTCTTACAATTGTCCTAGCAGGTCCTATGGGGTCCCAGGGGGCTCTAGATGGTTCCTGGTGCTCCTAGAACGGTCCTAGAAGGACTTAAGGGGTTCCCAGGGGACTTGAGAGGGTTCCTCATGGTCCTAGAAGGGTCTTGGAAGGCCCTAAAGTGGTCCCAGGGGGCTGTAGAAGGTTCCTGGGGCTCCTAGAAGGGTCCTAGAAGGCTCTAAGAGGGTCCCAGGGGACTCTAGAGGGTCCCTGGGGGCCTTAGAATGGTCCTTGATGGCCCTAAAGGGTTCCCAGGGGACTCTAGAGGGTTCCCTGGGGTCTTACAATGGTCCTAGTACGACCTAAGGGGGTCCCAGGGGTCTCTAGATGGTTCCTGGGGTCTTAAAATGGTCCTAGAAAGGCCTAAGTGATTCCCAGGGGGCTCTAGAAGGTTTCTTGTGGTCCTTGAAGGTTCCTAGAAGGCCCTAAAGGGGTCCCAGGGGGCTCGAGAGGGTTACTGGGCATCCTAGAAGGGCTCAAGAAAGCCCTAAGGTGGTCCCAGGGGGTCGAGAGGGTTCCTCGTGGTTCTAGAAGGTTCCCAGAAGGTTCTAAGGGGGTCCCAGGGGGCTCTAGAAAGTTCGTCGTGGTCCTAGAAAGGCCCTAGAAGGTCCTAAGAGGGTCCCAGAGGGCTCTAGAAGGGTTCAGGGGCCTTTAGAAGGTCTCTGGGGGTCTCTAGAAGGGTCCAGGGGCTTTTAGAAGGGCTCTGGGGGGCTCTAGAGGGGTCTGGAGGTCTTTAGAATGGTCCAGATGGCCTCCAGAATGGTGTTGGCGCTTTTAGAATGGCCCTGGGGGGCTCTAAAATGGTCTGGGGGCTTTTAGAAGGGACGTGAGAAGCTCTAGAAGGGTCTGGGTGCCTTTAGAAGGTCTCTGGGGTGCTCTAGAGGGATCTGGGAGCCTTTAGAATAGCCCTAGGGGTCTCTAGAATGGTCTGGGTGCCTTTAGAAGGGCCCTGGGAGGCTCTAGAAGGGTCTGGAGTCCTTTAAAAAGACCCTGGGGGCTCTAGGAGGGTCTGGGGGAATTTAGAATGGCCCCGGGGTGGCTCTAGGAGGGTCTGGGGTCTTTTAGAAAGGACATGAGGGGCTGTAGAACAGTCTGAGGGCCCTTAGAAGAAACATGAGGGGCTCTAGAAGGGTCTGGGGGTTTTAAAAAGGGTCCAGAGGAGCTCTAAAAGGGTCTGAGAGCATTTAGAAGGGACCTTGAAGGCTCTAGAATGGTTTGGGGACTTTTTGAAGAGCCCTGGATGTCTCTAGAAGGGTCTGGGGGCCTTTAGAATCGCCCAGATGGGCTCTAGAAGGGTCTTGGCGCTTTTAGAAGGTCTCTGCGGGGCTCTAGGCGGATCTGGGATCCTTTAGAATGGCTCTAGGGGGCTCTAGTAGGGTCTGGTGGCGTTAAGAATTGTTCACAGGCACCCTGGAATTATCTGGGGGACTTTAGAAGGGTCTTGAGGGCTTCTAGAATGGTGCGTGGGCCTTTAGAAGGGCCCTGGGAGGCTCTAGAAGGGTCTGGGTGCCTTTAGAAGGGCTCTGGGGTCCTTCAGAACTGTCCAGAGTGTCTCTAGAAGGGTCTGGGAGCTTTTAGAAGGGTTCAGGAGGGATCTAGAAGGGTCTGGAGGCGTTTAGAATGAACCTTGGGCTCTCCAGAAGGGTCTGGGGGCCTTTAGATGGGTCTAGAGGAGCACTAGAAGGGCCTAAGGGCCTTTAGAAGGGTTCTAAAGGGCTCTAGAGGGGTCTGGGGGCTTTTAGAAGGGCTGGTGGGGCCTCTAGAAGGGTCTGGGGGCCTTTAGAAGGGGCCTTGAGGGCTCTAGAAGGGTCTGGCGGCCCTTAGAAGGGCTCAGGGGGCACGAGAAGGGTCTGGAGTCCTTTAAAAAGGCCCTGGGGGGGCTCTAGAAGGGACTGGGGGCTTTTAGAGAGAACTTGAGGGGCTCTAGAATGGTTTGGGTTAGGGTTAGAGTTAGTGTTCGGGTTAGGTATAGGGGTTAAGGTTAGGGGGTTAGGGTTATGGGGTTAGGGTAAGGGTTAGGGGTTTAGGGGGTTAGGGTTATGGTTAGGGTATTTGTGTTAGGGTTCATGTTATGCGCTTAGGGTTAGGGTTATGGGTTAGGGTTATGGGGTTAGGGTTACGGGTTTAGTGTTACATTTAGGGTTTGGGTTAGGGTAAGGGTTAGGGCTAGGGGGTTAGTGTTAGGGTTAGGGTTACAGGATTAGGGTGAGGGTTATGGGGTTAGGGTGAGGGTTATGGGGTTAGGGTATTAGTTTTAGGGTTAGTGGTTAGGGTTATGGGGTTAGGGTTACTATTAGGGTTAGGGGATTAGGACTAGGGGGTTAGGGTTATGGTTATCGGATTGGGGTTAGGGGGTTAGGGTTATGGTTAGGGTTAGGTGTTAGGGTTGGGGCTTAGGGTTTGTCTTAGGGTTTGGTTTAGGGGTTAGGGTAAGGATTAGGTTTAGGGTAAGGGTTAGTGTTAGGGTTTGGGTTCGGATCTATAAGGCTCTGGGGTCCTTTAGTATTGTCCAGAGGACCTATAGAAAGGTCTGGGGACCTTAAAAATGACTCTGGGGGCTCTCAGACCCATCTAGAGCCCCTCTGGACCATTTTAAAGGCCCCCAGATCCTTCTAGAGCCCCCCCCCGAACCCTTCTAAAGGCGCCCAGACCGTTCTTGAGCCCCTCATGTCCCTTCTTAAAGCCCCCAGACCCTTCTAGATCCACACAGGGCCCTTCTAAAGCCTCCCAGATCCTTCTAGAGCCCCTCAATGCCTTTCTAAAGGCCCCCAAACCATCCTAGAGGCCACGAAGGCACATCTGAAGGCCCCCAGACCCTTCTAGATCACCTCTTCACCCTTATTAATGCCCCCAGACCCTTCTAGAGCACCCCAGGCTCATTCTAAAGACCCCCAGACCATTCTACAGGCCCTCAGAGTCCCTCTAAAGGCCCCCAGACCTTTCTAGTGCCCTCCAGAGCCCTTCTAAAGGCCCCCAGACACTTCAAGAGAACCCCAGAGCACATCTAAAGGCCTCCAGATCTTCTAGAGCTCCTCTGGACAATTTTAAAGGCTCCTAGACCCTTCTAGAGTCCCCCAGGCCCATTCTAGAGGGCCCCAGAGTCCTTCTAGAGGGCCCCAGAGTCCTTCTAGAGGGCCCCAGAGTCCTTCTAGAGGGCCCCAGAGTCCTTCTAGAGGGCCCCAGAGTCCTTCTAGAGGGCCCCAGAGTCCTTCTAGAGGGCCCCAGAGTCCTTCTAGAGGGCCCCAGAGTCCTTCTAGAGGGCCCCAGACCTCTCTGGTGGTCTCTCTCTCATGGGGAAAAAAGGAATGCAAATTAGCACAAAAATGGAGTAGGAAAAAAAAAGAACTATGGACACAGGACAGATGCTGAAGACTGAAAAGCAAAGGATGAGAAAACAGAACAGAAAAATAAAAGAAAATGGGTACAGGGATGCCAAAGAACAAACATTGCACAGCAGCATAGTCAATGAAAGGAACCAAAAAGTCCAGCTCTAAAATGTTTGCTTCCTAGTCCCATCCCTGGCACAAAAGCTACGTCGCAGTGAAAACACTTACATTTCATGTAAGGATCCTCCCAGGCATTCAGTGGTGTGGCTCCCACTAAGAATGTGAGTCAGGATTAATAAAACACAGCTGCTCCCCAGGCCCTATTTATAACTTGGAGGGGCTCGCCCCGCCTTGTTCCCAGGTGATGGGTATGAAGGCCCTGAGGGTATATAAGCCACAGGCGTTTCCTCAGCCCCTTCTTCAGCTTCTGGTTTCCCTTGAGGTCAGAGCTTTGCTGCTGATTCAACTTGCTGTAGGTTTTGCTGAGGCTGTGCTGGAATGGTAAGCTTTTTTTTTTTACCGCATGTGCAGCTGTATCTCCATTTATTTATTTATGTTTGTGTACAGGTGTATGTTTGGTTTTAGGTCAGTAATTTTGATTGAGTGTTGGAGTGGGTAAGATGTTTTAATACTTTCTTTTCTTTTTTTTTTTTCTTTTCTTCCTGGATGGTTGGTCTTTGCTGAGGATTTCTGCTTATGGGATGGTTTGTTGCTGTTCCTCGTTCTGTGTGGGATGGGTCCTAGAGTATCTGCAGTTTGCAGCAGGAGCCTCATGGGTGAGAATAACCTGAAATTCAGTTTGTCAGCTTAGGGTGGGAAGGTGACTCTGTGGGCTGGTAGAAGATAGAAGGGGCCAGGGCAACCCTGGGAAGGGCTTAGAAAGACAAGCTCCTAAGCAACAGCAATAGAGAAGGGTTAGGGGGTTAAAATATAGGGTAGGTTCCGTTAGGAAGGAGCGGGGTTCTTTCTCTGATGCTGTAGGGGTGAAAAAGGGCTTTAATGGTTTAGGACTGGGGGAAAAATGGAGATGGGTTCATCAGTCTTTCTTGGGGCGGTTTGGCAGTCGGGTGCAAGTGCCATTCAGGTTTCTGTTGTTCTCGTCTCTCTGTAGTTGGTGGGAGGTAATAATGAGGTTGAGACACTAAAAAAAGTAATCCCTAGGGCTCAGAGATATCTGCTCCGTTGTACCTTCTACTTATTGTGCTTCTTGATGAACTTTGCATCCATCCTGTCTCCATCCCTCTGAATATCAGAGACCTCCCTAGTTAAAGGTGTGGACTCGCTGCCTGTCTGCAGAGGGATTCTGTTCCTCCTTTCCCTTGCATTTCTCAGGGAAGAGGCTGTATATTATTTTGGCTTGTAACAGTTTAGCAGCTGAGCAACTCTTCTTCATCTGGTCTGTGGGCACGCAAGCCTCCCTTATTAGTAGCGTTTTGGGTTTTTCCTGAATTTACCAGTGAGATTTGCTCTATTATTGGTCACAGCAGTTGTTACCTTGTCCCTGTTATCCGTTGTGGGTTTTTATGGTCATTGAGTTTCCAGTTTAGGTCCTTGAGGACTCAAATCCCGCTGTTGTGAGTTTTTCCTTGGCTGACCGTCTCTGCAATTCCAGTTGTTGTTGTTGTGATTCCTTTTCTTTCTTTTCAACTTTAACTTTCTGATTCAGTTTTTTTGAAGCAGAGCAGCCCTAGAACCTGGGTTGGTCTCTGGGAGTAAAAAATTTAAATTAAAATTAAATTATAAAAATTAAAAAACAAAATTTACTCCCAGAGACCAAGCCAGGTTCTAGGGCTGCACCAGGCTATTCTCTCATTATTTTTCTTCTTTATAGATCCACTAGTATACAGGAAAATCACCCTACCCCACCTCTCCACCACCTACCCCTAATTCCACCCCCTCACCCTAACTAACTAATCAATTATCCAAATAATTACGCAAATTAGGTAAAAAATTTTTATCTGCACCACACACTAAACATCCTAACCCCCCACCCAGCATGATCCCACTCCTCATCACCACGCCCCCTCCTCTCCCCACCCCCTGATGTTGCCATGACCTCATGTTGTCCCACCCACTGACCTCCAAAGCCCCCCAGGGCCCATCTAAATCCTCCCAGATGATTCTAGGGACCCTCAAGCCCTTTCTAAAGGCCCCCAAACCAATCTAGAGCCCCTCATGACACTTCTAAAGGCCCCCAGACCCTTCTAGAGCCCCCCAGGGCCATTCTAAAGCCTCGCAGATCCTACTAGAGCCCCTCAAGGCCTGTTGAAAGGGCCCCAAACCACTCTAGTACCTACTAAGGCCCTTCTAAAGGCCCCCAGACCCTTCTAGAGTCCCTCATGATTCTTCTAATAGACCCCAAATCCTTCTAGAGCCCCCCAGAGGCCTTTCTAAAGCCCCCAGACCAATCTAGAGCCCCTCATGACTATTCTGAAGGCCCCTAGGCCCTTCTAGAATAACCCAGGGCCTCTCTATAGGTACCCAGACCCTTCTAGACCACCTCATGATCATTCTAAAGCCTTCAATGCGTTTCTAAAGGTGCCCAAACCATTCTAGAGCCCACTAAAGCCCTTCTAAAGGCCCTGAGACCCATCTAGAGCCCCTCATGACTCTTGTAAAGACCCCCCAGACCCTTCAAGAGCAACCTCGGGCACTTCTAATCACTCCCAGATCCTTCTAGAGCCCCCAAGGCCCCTCCTAAGGGCCCCCAGACCCTTCTAGAATGCCTACTTAACCTTCTTTAGGCCCCCAGACCATTCTAGAGCACCTCATGTCCCTTCTGGAAGCCCCCAGACCATTCTAGAGAACCCTATGGCTCTTCAAAAGCCCCCCAACCATTCTAGAGCCCCTCAGGACGCTTCTAAAGGCCCCCAGACACATTTAGAGCCCACTAAACCCTTTTGAAGGACCCCAAATCCTTCTAGAGCCTCCCAGGGCCCATCTAGAGCATCCCAGGGCCCTTCTAAAGGCCCCCCGACCCTTCTAGAGCCCCTCAGAGACGTTCTAAAGGCCCCTGGACCCTTCTAGAGCTTCTCACGTCTCTGCTAAAGTCTCCCAGACCCTTTTAGAGCCCTCCAGAGACCTTCTAAAAGACCCTGGACCCTTCTAGAACTACTCACATCCCTTCTAAATGCCCCCTGACCCTTCTAGAGCCCCCGAGAGACTTTCTAAAAGCGCCAAGACCCTTCTAGAGCCCATCTGGACAATTCTAAAAGCCCCCAGACCCTTCTAGAGTCCCCAGAGAGATTCAAAAAGACCCTGAACCCTTCTAGATCTTCTCACATCCGTTCTAAAAGTCCCCAGACCCTTCTAGAGCCCACCAGGTCCAATCTAAAGACCTCTAGAGCATCCTGGGACCCCTTTAGGGCCTTCTAAGACCCTTCTAGGACCACGAGGAACCCTCTAGAGCCCTCTGGGAACGCCTTAGGGCCTTCCAGGACCCTTCTAGGACCACGAGGAACCATCTAGAGCTCCCTGGGACCACTTTACTGTCTCCTAGAACACTTCTAGGACCACGAGATACCCTCTAGAGCCCTCTGGGAACCACTTAGAGCCTCCTAGAATCCTTCTACAACCACCAGGATCCCTCTAGAGCCCCCTGGGACACATTTAGGGCCTTCTAGGACCACCAGGAACCCTCTAGAGACACCTGGGACCCCTTAGGACTTTGTAGAACCCTTCTAGGACCACGAGGAACCCTCTAGAGCCCCCTGGGACACCCTTAGGGCCTTCTAGGACCCTTCTAGGACCACGAGGAACCCTCTAGAGCCCCCTCGGACCCCTTTAGGGCCTTCTAGGACCCTTCTAGGTCCTCCAGGGACCCTCTAGAGCCGCCTGGGACTGCTTAGAGCCTTCTAGGACCCTTCTAGGAGCACCAGGAACCCTCTAGAGCCCCCTGGGACCACTTTAGGGCTTTCTAGGACAACAGGGAACCCTCTAGAGCCCCCTGGGACCCTTCTAGGGCTTTCTAGGATACTTCTAGAGCCACGAAGAACCCTCTAGAGCTCCCTTGGACCACTTTAGGACCTTCTAGGACCCTATTAGTACCATGAGAAACCTTCTAGAGCCCCCTGGGACCAACTTAGGGCCTTCTAGGACCATTTTAAGACCCCGGGGATCCCTCTAGAGCCCCCTGGGACCCCTTCAGGGCCTTCTAAGATATTTCTAGGGCCCCCAGGGACATTCTAGAGCCGCCTGGAACCACTTAGACCATTCTAGGACCCTTCTAGGAACCCCAGGAACCCTCTAGAGCCCCCAGGGACACAATTAGGGCCTTCTAGGCCCCTTCTAGGACTACGAGAAACGATCTAGAGCCCTCTGGGAACCTCTTAGGTCCTTCTAGGACCCTTCTAGGACCACGAGGAACACTCTAGAGCTGCCTGGGAACCCCTCAGGGCACCTAGGACTATTCTAGGACCACGAGAAACCCTCTAGAGACCTCTGGGAACCACTTAGGGCCTTCTAGAATCCTTCTAGGACCACCAGGAACCCTCTAGAGCCCCCTGGGACCACGTTAGGGCCTTCTAGGATCATTGTAATACCCCGGGGAACCTTCTAGAGCCCCCTGGGACCCCTTTAGAGCCTTCCAGGACCTGTCTAGTACCACCAGGAACCCTTTAGAGCCCCCTGGGACCACTTTAGGGCCTTCTAGGACCCTTCTCGGACCACGAGAAACAACCTAGAGCCACCTGGGACCATCTTAGGGCCTTCTAGGGCCATTGTAAGACCCCGGGGAACCCTGTAGAGCCCCCTGGGTCCCCTTTAGGGCCTTCTAGGACCTATCTAGGGCCCCCAGGGACCCCCTTAGGGCCTTCTAGGACCCTTCTAGGACCACGAGGAACTCTCTAGAGCCCACTGGGACCACTTAGAGCTTTGTAGAACCCTTCTAGGACCACCAGGAACCCTCTAGAGCCCCCTGGGTCTAATTTAGGACCTTCTAGGACACCCATAGACCCTCTAGAGCCCCCTTGGGACCCACTTAGGCCCTTCTAGGACCACGAGGAACCCACTCGAGCCCTCTGGGACCCCCTTAGGGCCTCCTGGGAACCTTCTGGGACCACGAGGGACCCTCTAGAGACTCCTGGAACCCCCTTAGGGCATTCTAGGACCCTTCTAGCACCAGGAGAAACACTCTAGAGCCCACTAAGACCCCCTTAGGGCCTTGTAGAACCATTGTAAGACCCCGAGGAACCCTCTAGATCTCCCTGAGAAAACTTTAGGGCCTTCTAGGACAATTCTAGGGCCCCCAGAGACCCTCTATAGCCCCCTGGGACCTTTTAGAGCCTTCTAGGACCCTTCTGTGAGCCCCAGGAACACTCCAGAGCCCCCTGAGACCCACTTAGGGCCTTCTAGGACACTTCTAGAGTCACCAGGCACAATCTAGAGCCCCCTGGGACCCTCTTTGAGACTTCTTGGACCCTTCTATGTCCCATGGGGACCCTCTAGAGCCCTCTGGGACCTCTTTAGGACATTCTAAGACACTTCTAGGACCACCAGGAACCCTCTAGACCCCCCTGGGTCCCGTAAGAGCCTTCTAGGACCCTTCTAGGAGCCTCAGGGACCCTCTAGAGCCCCCTGGTACCCCCCTAGGGCCTTCTAGAACCATTCTAGGACTACAAGAACCATCTAGAGCCCCCTGGGTCCCCTTTAGGGCCTTCTAGGACACTTCTAGGTCCTCCAGGGACCTTCTAGATCCCCATGGGACCCCCTTAAGGGCCTCCTAGGAACCTTCTGAGACCACGAGGAACACTCTAGAGTCCCTGGGACCCTCTTAGAGCCTTCTAGGACCCTTTTAGGACCACGAGGGACCCTCTAGAGCCCCCTGGAACCCCCTTAGGGCCTTCTAGGACCCTTCTAGGTCAATGAGGAACACTCTAGAGCCCCCTGGGACCCACTTAGGGCTTTCTAGGACCATTGTAAGACCCCGTGGAACCCTCTAGAGCCGTCTCGGACCTCTTTAGGGCCTTCTAGGACCCTTCTAGGGCCCCCAGTGACCCTCTAGATCCATCTAGGACCATTTAGAGCCTTCTAGGGGCATTCTAGGAGCCCCAGGAACCCTCTAGAGCCCCTTGGGACCCCTTTAGGGCCTTCTAGGACCCTTCTAGGACCTCGAGAAACCCTCTAGATCCCCCTGGGACCCATTTAGGGCCATCTAGAACCTTTCTAGGAGATCCAAAAACCCTCTAGAGGCCCCTGGGACCCCTTTAGGGCCTTCTAGAACCCTTCCAGGACCCACGGGAACCCTCTAGAGCCCCCTGGGACACCTTTAGGGCCTTCTAGGACCATTCTAGGGCACCCAGGGGCATTTCTAGGGCCCCCAGCGATCCTCTAGAGCCCCCTGGGTCCTCCTTAGGGTCTCCTGGGAACATACTAGGGGTCTGGAGTCTTTTAGAAGGACTCTGGTGCCGTCTAGAAGGATCTAGGGTCCATTAGAATGGGTCTGGGAGGATTTAGAAGGGTCTAGATATCTTTAGAATGTCTCTGGGGGTCTAGAAGGGTCTGGGGGCTTTTAGAAGGGATGTGAGAAGCTCTAGAAGGGTCCAGGGTCCTTTATAAGGTCTCTGGGGGGCTCTAGAAGGGTCTGGGGGCCTTTAGAATGGACGTGAGAAGCTCTAGAAGGGTCCAAGGGCCTTTAGAAGGTCTCTGGGTGGCTCTAGAATGGCCTGGTCGCTTTTAGAAGGTCTCTGGGGGGCTCTAGAAGGGTCTGGGGTCTTTTAGAAGGTTCGTGAGAAGCTCTAGAAGGGTCCATGGGCCTTTAGAATGGCTCGGGGGGGTCTAGAATGGTCTGGGGGCCTTTAGAATGGTCCAGAAGGGCTCTAGAAAGGTCTTGGCACTTTTAGAAGGGCCCCGGTGGGTGCTAGAATGGTCTGGGGTCTTTTAGAATGGACGTCAGGTGCTCTAGAAGGGTCTGGGGGCTTTTAGAAGGGTCCAGTGGAGCTCTAGGAGGGTCTGGGGGCCTTTAGAAGGGCCCTGGCGGTCTTTAGAGAGGTCTGGGGGCCTTTAGAAGGACTCTGGGGGCCTCTAGAAGGGTCTAGAGGCCTTTAGATTTGTCTAGAGGGGCTCTAGAAGGACTAATACCCTAACCCTAACACTTAACCCTAACCCCCTAACCCTGACCCTAACACATAACCCTAACTGGATAACCATAACCCTAATCCCTATCCTCCTAACCCTACTCCCTAACACCCTAACCCTAACTGTAACCTTAACCCCGTAACCCTAACCACATAACACTAACCACTAACCCCTAAACCTAACCCTAACTCTAACACTAACCCGTAAACCTAACCCTAACTCCTAACCCTAAACCATAACCCTAACCCTAATGACCCTAACCCTATACCCCTATCCATAACCCCTAACCCTAATCCCTAACACCCTAACCCTAACTGTAACCCTAACCCCGTAACCCTAACCACATAACACTAAACCCTAACCCTAACTCTAAACCTAACCCCTAACCCTAACCGTAACTCTAACACTAACCCCTAAACCTAACCCTAACGACCCTAACCCTATACCCCTATCCATAACCCCTAACCCTAAACCAAATCCTATCCCTAACCCTAATGACCCTAACCCTAACACTAACCCCTAACTTCTAGAGCTTCTCACGTCCCTTCTAATAGGCCCTGGACCCTTCTAGAGCCCCCTGGGTCCCTTCGAAAAGTGCCAAGACCCTTCTAGAGCCCATCTGGACAATTCTAAAGGCCCCCAGAGACCTTCAAAAGGCCCCTGGACCCTTCTAGAGCTTCTCACGTCCCTTCTAAAAGCCCCCAGACCCTTCTAGAGCCCCCCAGAGACATTCTAAAGGCCCCTGGACCCTTCTAGAGCTTCTCATGACCCTTTTAAAAGCCCCCAGACCCATCTAGAGCCCCCCAGAGACATTCTAAAGGCACCTGGACCCTTCAAGAGCTTCTCACGCCCATTCTAAAAGAACCCAGACCCTTCTAGAGCCCCCCAGAGAGCTTCAAAAAGACCCTGAATCCTTCTAGAGCTTCTTACATCCATTCTAAAAGCCCCCAGACCCTTCTAGAGCCCCCCAGATCCAATCTAAAGATATCTAGAGCCCCCTGGGACCCTTTTAGGGCCTTCTAGGACCCTCCTAGGACCCACGGGTACCCTCTAGAGCCCTCTGGGACCATTCTAGGGCTTACTTGGACCCTTTTAGAATCACCAGGAACCCTCCAGAGTCCCCTGGGACCCTTCTAGGGCTTTCTAGGACCCTTCTAGGACCACGAGGAACCCTCTAGAGCCCCCTGGGACCCCCTTAGGGCATTCTAGGACCCTTCTAGGGCCCCCAGGGACCCTCTAGAGCCCCCTGGGACCCACTTAGGGCATTCTAAGACCCTTCTAGGACCACCAGGAGCCCTCTAGAGCCCTCTGGGACACCTTTTTGCACATTCTAGGACACTTCTAGTGCCCCCAGAGACCCTCTAGAGCTCCCTGGGAGCCTTTAGGGCCTACTAGGGCCCTTCTAGGATCACCAGGAACCCTCTAGAGCCCTCTGGGACCCACTTAGGGCCTTCTAGGACCCTTCTAGGACCACGAGGAACCATCTAGAGCCCCCTGGGACCCCCTTAGGGCATTCTAGGACCCTTCTAGGGGCCCCAGGGACCCTCTAGAGCCCCCTGGGACCCCCTTAGGGCTTTCTAAGACCCTTCTAGGACCACCAGGAGCTCTCTATAGCCCTCTGGGACCCTCTTTGCGCCTTCTAGGACCCTTCTAGTGCCCCCAGGGACACTCTACAGCCCCCTGGGACTCCTTAGGGCCTACTAGGACCCTTCTAGGACCACGAGAAACCCTCTAGAGCCCCCTGGGATCTCCTTAGGTCCTTCTAGGACCGTTCCAGGGTCACCAGGAACCCTCTAGAGCCCCCTGGGACCCACTTAGGGCCTTCTAGGACCCTTCTAGGACCACGAGGAACTCTCTAGAGCCCCCTGGGACTTGCTTAAGGCCTTCTAGGACTCTTCTAGGACCACGAGAAACCATCTAGAGCCCCCTGGGACCCACTTAGGGCATTCTAGGTTCATTTTAAGACCCTGGGGAACCCTCTAGAGCCTCGCGGTACCACTTAGAGCCTTGTAGGACCCTTCTAGGACCAGAAGGAACCCTCTAGAGCCCCCTGGGACCCCCTTAGGGCCTTCTAGGACAATTCTAGCGCCCCCAGGGACCCTCTAGAGCCCCCTGGGACACACTTAGGGCCTTCTAGGACCCTTCTAGGACACAGGGAACCCTCAAGAGCCCCCTGGGACCCCCTTAGGGCTTTCTAGGGCCATGGTAAGACCCTGGGGAACCCTCCGGAGCACCCTGGGTCCTCTTTAGTGCCTTCTAGTACACTTCTAGGGCCCCCAGGGACCTTCTAGAGCCCCCTGGTTACCCTTTGAGCCTTCTAGAACCCTTCTAGGAGCCCCAGGAACCCTCTAGAGCCCGCTGGGACCCACTTAGGGCCTTCTAGGACCCTTCTAGGACCACAAGGAACCCTCTAGAGCCCCCTGGGACCCCTTTAGGGCCTTCTAGGACAATTCTAGGGCCGCCAGGGTCCGTCTAGAGCCCCCTGGGACCCCTTTAGGGCCTTCTAGGACCCTTCTAGGACCACCAGGAGCCCTCTAGAGCCCCCTAGGACCCACTTAGGGCCTTCTAGGACTCTTCTAGTACCCCCAGGGACCCTCTAGAGCCCCCTGGGACCCTTTTAGGGCCTTCTAGGACCCTCCTAGGACCCACGGGTACCCTCTAGAGCCCTCTGGGACCCTTCTAGGCCTTTCTTGGACCCTTTTAGAATCACCAGGAACCCTCCAGAGTCCCCTGGGACCCTTCTAGGGCTTTCTAGGACCCTTCTAGGACCACGAGGAACCCTCTAGAGCCCCCTGGGACCCCTTTAGGGCGTTCTAGGACTCTTCTAGGGTCCCCAGAGACCGTCTAGAGCCCCCTGGGATGCCTTAGTAGCCTTCGAGGACCCTTGTAGGACCACGAGGAACCCTCTAGAGCCCCCTGGGACCCCCTTAGGGCATTCTAGGACCCTTCTAGGGCCCCCAGGGACCCTCTAGAGCCCCCTGGGACCCACTTAGGGCCTTCTAAGACCCTTCTAGGACCACCATGAGCCCTCTATAGCCCTCTGGGACACCATTTTGCACATTCTAGGACACTTCTAGTGCCCCCAGAGACCCTCTAGAGCTCTCTGGGAATCTTTAGGGCCTACTAGGACCCTTCTAGGATCACCAGGAACCCTCTAGAGCCCTCTGGGACCCACTTAGGGCCTTCTAGGACCCTTCTAGGACCACGAGGAACCCTCTAGAGCCCCCTGGGACTTGCTTAAGGCCTTCTAGAACCCTTCTAGGACCAGGAGAAACACACTAGAGCCCCCTGGGATTCCCTTAGGGCTTTCTAGGATCATTTTAAGACCCTGGGGAACCCTCAAGAGCCTCGTGGGACCCCTTAGAGCCTTCTAGGACCCTTCTAGGACCACGAGAATCCCTCTAGAGCCCCCTGGGACCCACTTAGGGCCTTCTAGGACCATTCTAGGACCACAAGGAACCGTCTAGAGCCCCCTGGGACAACTTAGGGCCTTCTAGGACCATTCTAGCACCCCCAGTGACCCTCTACACCCCCATGGACCTTGCTTAAGTCCTTCTAGAACCCTTCTAGGGCCACAAGGAACCCTCTAGACCCCCCTGGGACCCGCTTAGGGCCTTCTAGGTCCATGGTAAAACCCCAGGGAACCCTCTAGAGCACCCTGGGTCCTATTTAAGGCCTTCTAGTACATTTCTAGGGCCCCCAGGGACCTTCTAGAGCCCCCTGGGTCCCCTTAGGGCCTTCTAGGACCCTTCTAGGGCCACGAGGAACCATCTAGAGCCCTCTGGGAACCCCTTAGGGCCTTCTAGGACCCCTCTAGGGCCCCCAGGGACCCTCTAGAGCCCCCTGGGACCCCCTTAGGGCCTTCTAGGAGACTTCTAGGACCACGAGAAACCCTCTAGAGCCCCCTGGGACCCCCTTAGGGCTTTCTATGACCATTTTAAGTCTCCGGGGAACCATCTAGAGCCCCCTGAGACCCCTTAGAACATTCTAGGACCCTTCTATGACCACGAGGAAACCAGATAGAGCCCCCTGGGACCCACTTAGGGCCTTCTAGGTCCATGGTAAGACCCCGGGGAACCCTCTAGAGCACCCTGCGTCCTCTTTAGGGCCTTCTAATACACTTCTAGGGACCCAGGGACTTTCTAGAGCCCCCTGGCTCCCTTTAGAGCCTTCTAGAACCCTTCTAGGAGCCCCAGGAACCCTCTAGAGCCCGCTGGGACCCACTTAGGGCCTTCTAGGACCCTTCTAGGACCACAAGGAACCCTCTAGAGCCCTCTGGGACCCCTTTAGGGCCTTCTAGGACAATTCTAGGGCCGCCAGGTTCCCTCTAGAACCCCCTGGGACCACTTTAGGGCTTTCTAGGACCATTTTAAGACTCTGGAAATCAATATAGAGCGCCCTGGGACACCTTACAGCATTCTAGGTCCCTTCTAGGACCCCAGGAATCTTCTAGAACCCCCTGGCACCTCCTTAGGGCCTTCTAGGACCCTTCTAGGACCACCAGGAACCCTCTAGAGCCCTCTGGGACCCCCTTAGGTCCTTCTAGGACCCTTCTAGACCCCCCAGGAACCCTCTAGATCCCTCTGGGACCCCTTAGAACTTTCTAGCACCCTTCTAGGACCACGAGGAACTCTCTAGAGCCCACTGGGACCCCCTGAAGAACTTCAAGGACCCTTCTAGGACCACAAGAAACCATCTAGAACCCCTTGGGACTCACATAGGGCCTTCTAGGATCATTGTAAGACCCTGGGGAACCATCTAGAGCGTCGTGGGACCACTTAGAGCCTTCTAGGACGATTCTAGTACCACAAGGAACCCTCTAGAGCCCCCTGGGACCAATTTAGGGCCTTCTAGGACCCTTCTAGGACCAGAAGGAACCCTCTAGAGCCCCCTGGGACCCCCTTAGGGCCTTCTAGGACAATTCTAGCGCCCCCAGGGACCCTCTAGAGCCCCCTGGGACCCCCTTAGGGCCTTCTAGGACCCTTCTAGGACACAGGGAACCCTCAAGAGCCCCCTGGGACCCCCTTAGGGCTTTCTAGGGCCATGGTAAGACCCTGGGGAACCCTCCAGAGCACCCTGGGTCCTCTTTAGTGCCTTCTAGTACCCTTCTAGGGCTCCCAGGGGCCTTCTAGAGCCCCCTGGCTACCCTTTGAGCCTACTAGAACCCTTCTAGGAGCCCCAGGAACCCTCTAGAGCCCGCTGGGACCCTCTTAGAGCCTTCGAGGACCCTTCTAGGACCACGAGGAACCCTCTAGAGCCCCCTGGGACCCCCTTAGGGCATTCTAGGACCCTTCTAGGGCCCCCAGGGACCCTCTAGAGCCCCCTGGGACCCACTTAGGGCCTTCTAGGACCCTTCTAGGACCACCAGGAGCCCTCTATAGCCCACTGGGACACCATTTTGCGCATTCTAGGACACTTCTAGTGCCCCCAGAGACCCTCTAGAGCTCCCTGGGAGTCTTTAGGGCCTACTAGGGCCCTTCTAGGATCACCAGGAACCCTCTAGGGCCCTCTGGGACCCACTTAGGGCATTCTAGGACCCTTCTAGGACCACGAGGAACCCTCTAGAGCCCCCTGGGACCCCCTTAGGGCTTTCTAAGACCCTTCTAGGACCACCAGGAGCCCTCTAGAGCCCTCTGGGACCCTCTTTGCGCCTTCTAGGACCCTTCTAGTGCCCCCAGGGACACTCTAGCGCCCCCTGGGACTACTTAGGGCCTACTAGGACCCTTCTAGGACCACGAGAAACCCTCTAGAGCCCCCTGGGACCTCCTTAGGTCCTTTTAGGACCGTTCTAGTGTCACCAGGAACCCTCTAGAGCCCCCTGGGACCCACTTAGGGCCTTCTAGGACCCTTCTAGGACCACGAGGAACTCTCTAGAGCCCCCTGGGACTTGCTTAAGGCCTTCTAGGACTCTTCTAGGACCACGAGAAGCCATCTAGAGCCCCCTGGGACCCACTTGGGGCATTCTAGGTTCATTTTAAGACCCTGGGGAACCCTCTAGAGCCTCGTGGTACCACTTAGAGCCTTGTAGGACCCTTCTAGGACCAGAAGGAACCCTCTAGAGCCCCCTGGGACCCCCTTAGGGCCTTCTAGGACAATTCTAGCGCCCCCAGGGACCCTCTAGAGCCCCCTGGGACACACTTAGGGCCTTCTAGGACCCTTCTAGGACACAGGGAACCCTCAAGAGCCCCCTGGGACCCCCTTAGGACTTTCTAGGGCCATGGTAAGACCCTGGGGAACCCTCCAGAGCACCCTGGGTCCTCTTTAGTGCCTTCTAGTACCCTTCTAGGGCCCCCAGGGACCTTCTAGAGCCCCCTGGTTACCCTTTGAGCCTTCTAGAACCCTTCTAGGAGCCCCAGGAACCCTCTAGAGCCCGCTGGGACCCACTTAGGGCCTTCTAGGACCCTTCTGGCACCACAAGGAACCCTCTAGAGCCCCCTGGGACCCCTTTAGGGCCTTCTAGGACAATTCTAGGGCCGCCAGGGTCTGTCTAGAGCCCCCTGGGACCCCTTTAGGGCCTTCTAGGACCCTTCTAGGACCACCAGGAGCCCTCTAGAGCCCTCTGGGACACCTTTTTGCACATTCTAGGACACTTCTAGTGCCCCCAGAGACCCTCTAGAGCTCCCTGGGAGTCTTTAGGGCCTACTAGGACCCTTCTAGCATCACCAGGAACACTCTAGAGCCCTCTGGGACCCACTTAGGGCCTTCTAGGACCCTTCTAGGACCACGAGGAACCCTCTAGAGCCCCCTGGGACTTGCTTAAGGCCTTCTAGAACACTTCTAGGACCACCAGGAGCCCTCTAGAGCCCCCTAGGACCCACTTAGGGCCTTCTAGGACTCTTCTAGTACCCCCAGGGACTCTCTAGAGCCCGCTGGGACCCTTTTAGGGCCTTCTAGGACCCTCCTAGGACCCACCGGTACCCTCTAGAGCCCTCTGGGACCCTTCTAGGCCTTTCTTGGACCCTTTTAGAATCACCAGGAACCCTCCAGAGTCCCCTGGGACCCTTCTAGGGCTTTCTAGGACCCTTCTAGGACCACAAGGAACCCTCTAGAGCCCCCTGGGACCATTTTAGGGCGTTCTAGGACACTTCTAGGACCACGAGAAACCATTTATAGCTCTCTGGGACCCCTTTAGGGCATTCTAGGACTCTTCTAGGGTCCCCAGAGACCGTCTAGAGCCCCCTGGGATGACTTAGAGCCTTCGAGGACCATTCTAGGACCACGAGGAACCCTCTAGAGCCCCCTGGGACCCCCTTAGGGCATACTAGGACCCTCCTAGGGCCCCCAGGGACCCTCTAGAGCCCCCTGGGACCCACTTAGGGCCTTCTAAGACCCTTCTAGGACAACCAGGAACCCTCTATAGCCACCTAGGACCCACTTAGGGCCTTCTAGGACTCTTCTAGTACACCCAGGGACGCTCTAGAGCCCCCTGGGACCCTTTTAGGGCCTTCTAGGACCCTCCTAGGACCCTCGGGTACCATCTAGAGCCCTCTGGGACCCATCTAGGGCTTTCTTGGACCCTTTTAGAATCACCAGGAACCCTCCAGAGTCCACTGGGACCCATCTAGGGCTTTCTAGGACACTTCTAGGACCACGAGGAACCCTCTAGAGCCCCCTGGGACCCCCTTAGGGCATTCTAGGACCCTTCTAGGGCCCCCAGGGACCCTCTAGAGCCCCCTGGGACCCACTTAGGGCCTTCTAAGACCCTTCTAGGACCACCAGGAGCCCTCTAGAGCCCTCTGGGACACCTTTTTGCACATTCTAGGACCCTTCTAGTGCCCCCAGAGACCCTCTAGAGCTCCCTGGGAGTCTTTAGGGCCTACTAGGGCCCTTCTAGGATCACCAGGAACCCTCTAGAGCTCCCTGGGAGTCATAAGGGCCTTCTAGGACCCATCTAGGACCACGAGGAACCCTCTAGAGCCCCCTGGGATCCCCTTAGGGCCTTCTAGGTCCATGGTAAAATTCCGGGGAACTTTCTAGAGCACCCTGGGTCCTATTTAAGGCCTTCTAGTACACTTCTAGGGCCTCCAGGGACCTTCTAGAGCCCCCTGGGTCCCCTTAGGGCCCTAAAGGACCCTTCTAGGACGACGAGGAACCATCTAGAGCCCTCTGGGAACACCTTAGGGCATTCTAGGACCCTTCTAGAGCCCCCAGGGACCCTCTAGAGCCCCCTGGGACCCCCTTAGGGCCTCTAGGAGACTTCTAGGACCACGAGAAACCCTCTAGAGCCCCCTGGGACAACCTTAGGGCCTTCTAGGACCATTTTAAGTCTCCGGGGAACCATCTAGAGCCCCCTGGGACGCCTTAGAGCACTCTAGGACCCTTCTATGACCACGAGGAACCTTCTAGAACCCCCTGGGACCCACTTAGTGATGTCTAGGACCCTTCTCGGACCACCAGGAGCCCTCTAGAGCCCTCTGGGACAGCTTTTTGCACATTCTAGGACACTTCTAGTGCCCCCAGAGACCCTCTAGAGCTCCCTGGGAGTCTTTAGGGCCTACTAGGGCCCTTCTAGGATCACCAGGAACCCTCTATAGCCCTCTGGGACCCTCTTTGCGCCTTCTAGGACCCTTTTAGTGCCCCCAGGGACACTCTAGAGCCCCCTGGGACAACTTAGGACCTACTAGGACCCTTCTAGGACCACAAGAAACCCTCTAGAGCCCCCTGGGACCTCCTTAGGTCCTTCTAGGACCGTTCTAGGGTCACCAGGAACCCTCTAGAGCCCTCTGGGACCCACTTAGGGTCTTCTAGGACCCTTCTAGGACCACGAGGAACTCTCTAGAGCCCCCTGGGACTTGCTTAAGGCCTTCTAGGACTCTTCTAGGACCACGAGAAACCATCTAGAGCCCCCTGGGACCGACTTAGGGCATTCTAGGTTCATTTTAAGACCCTGGGGAACCCTCTAGAGCCTCGTGGTACCACTTAGAGCCTTGTAGGACCCTTCTAGGACCAGAAGGAACCCTCTAAAGCCCCCTGGGACCCACTTAGGGCTTTCTAGGGCCATGGTAAGACCCTGGGGAACCCTCCAGAGCACCCTGGGTCTTCTTTAGTGCCTTCTAGTACCCTTCTAGGGCCCCCAGGGACCTTCTAGAGCCCCCTGGTTACCCTTTGATCCTTCTAGAACCCTTCTGGGAACCCCAGGAACCCTCTAGAGCCCCCTGGGACCCACTTAGGGCCTTGTAGGACCCTTCTAGGACCACAAGGAACCCTCTAGAGCCCCCTGGGACCCCTTTAGGGCCTTCTAGGACCCTTCTAGGACCACCAGGAGCCCTCTGGAGCCCCCTAGGACCCACTTAGGGCCTTCTAGGACTCTTCTAGTACCCCCAGGGACCCTCTAGAGCCCCCTGGGACCCATTTAGGGCCTTCTAGGACCCTCCTAGGACCCACGGGTACCCTCTAGAGTCCCCTGGGACCCTTCTAGGGCTTTCTAGGACCCTTCTAGGACCACGAGGAACCCTCTAGAGCCCCCTGGGACCATTTTAGGGCCTTCGAGGACCCTTCTAGGACCACGAGAAACCATCTATAGCTCTCTGGGACCCCTTTAGGGCGTTCTAGGACTCTTCTAGGGTCCCCAGAGACCGTCTAGAGCCCCCTGGGATGCCTTAGAGCCTTCGAGGACCCTTCTAGGACCACGAGGAACCCTCTAGAGCCCCCTGGGACCCCCTTAGGGCATTCTAGGACACTTCTAGTGCCCCCAGGAACCCTCTAGAGCCCCCTGGGACCCACTTAGGGCCTTCTAAGACCCTTCTAGGACCACGAGGAACCCTCTAGAGCCCCCTGCAACTTGCTTAAGGCCTTCTAGAACCCTTCTAGGACCAGGAGAAACACTCTAGAGCCCCCTGGGACTCCCTTAGGGCCTTCTAGGATCATTGTAAGACCCTGGGGAACCCTCAAGAGCCTCGTGGGACCCCTTAGAGCCTTCTAGGACCCTTCTAGGACCACGAGGATCCCTCTAGAACCACCTGGGACCCACTTAGGGCCTTCTAGGACCATTCTAGGACCACAAGGAACCGTCTAGAGCCCCCTGGGACACCTTAGGGTTTCTAGGGCTCTTCTAGCGCCCCCTGGGACCCTCTAGACCCCCCTGGAACTGCTTAAGTCATTCTAGAACCCTTCTAGGGCCACGAGGAACCCTCTAGAGCCCCCTGGGACCCCCTTAGGGCCTTCTAGGTCCATGGTAAAACCCCGGGGAACCCTCTAGAGCACCCTGGGTCCTATTTAAGGCCTTCTAGTACACTTCTAGGGCCCCAGACACCTTCTAGAGCCCCCTGGGTCCCCTTAGGGCCTTTTAGGACCCTTCTAGGACCACGAGGAACCATCTAGAGCCCTCTGGGAACCCCTTAGGGCCTTCTAGGACCCTTCTAGGGCCTCCAGGGACCCTCTAGAGCCCCCTGGGACCCCCTTAGTGCCTTCTAGGACCATTTTAAGTCTCCGGGGAACCATCTAGAACCCCCTGAGACCCCTTAGAACATTCTAGGACCCTTCTATGACCACGAGGAACCTTCTAGAACCCCCTGGGACCCCCTTAGGGCATTCTTGGACCCTTCTAGCGCCCCCAGGGACCCTCTAGAGCCCCCTGGGACCTCCTTAGGGCCTTCTAAGACCCTTCTAGGACCACCAGGAGCCCTCTATAGCCCTCTGGGACACCTCTTTGCGCCTTCTAGGACACTTCTAGTGCCCCCAGGGACACTCTAGAGCCCCCTGGGACTCCTTAGGGCCTACTAGGACCCTTCTAGGACCACGAGAAACCCTCTAGAGCCCCCTGGGACCTCCTTAGGTCCTTCTAGGACCGTTCTAGGGTCACCAGGAACCCTCTAGAGCCCTCTGGGACCCACTTAGGGCCTTCTAAGACCACGACGAACTCTCTAGAGCCCCCTGGGACTTGCTTAAGGCCTTCTAGGACTCTTCTAGGACCACGAGAAACCATCTAGAGCCCCCTGGGACCCACTTAGGGCATTCTAGGTTCATTTTAAGACCCTGGGGAACCCTCTAGAGCCTCGTGGTACCACTTAGAGCCTTGTAGGACCCTTCTAGGACCAGAAGGAACCCTCTAGAGCCCCCTGGGACCCCCTTAGGGCCTTCTAGGACAATTCTAGCGCCACCAGGGACCCTCAAGAGCCCCCTGGGACCCCCTTAGGGCTTTCTAGGGCCATGGTAAGACCCTGGGGAACCCTCCAGAGCACCCTGGGTCTTCTTTAGTGCCTTCTAGTACCCTTCTAGGGCCCCCAGGGACCTTCTAGAGCCCCCTGGTTACCCTTTGAGCCTTCTAGAACCCTTCTAGGAGCCCCAGGAACCCTCTAGAGCCCGCTGGGACCCCCTTAGGGCCTTCTAGGACCCTTCTAGGACCACAAGGAACCCTCTAGAGCCCCCTGGGACCCCTTTAGGGCCTTCTAGGACAATTCTAGGGCCGCCAGGGTCCGTCTAGAGCCCCCTGGGACCCCTTTAGGGCCTTCTAGGACCCTTCTAGGACCACCAGGAGCCCTCTAGAGCCCCCTAGGACCCACTTAGGGCCTTCTAGGACTCTTCTAGTACCCCCAGGGACCCTCTAGAGCCCCCTGGGACCCTTTTAGGGCCTTCTAGGACCCTCCTAGGACCCACGGGTACCCTCTAGAGCCCTCTGGGACCCTTCTAGGCCTTTCTTGGACCCTTTTAGAATCACCAGGAACTCTCCAGAGTCCCCTGGGACCCTTCTAGGGCTTTCTAGGACCCTTCTAGGACCACGAGGAACCCTCTAGAGCCCCCTGGGACCATTTTAGGGCCTTCTAGGACCCTTCTAGGACCACGAGAAACCATCTATAGCTCTCTGGGACCCCTTTAGGGCGTTCTAGGACTCTTCTAGGGTCCCCAGAGACCGTCTAGAGCCCCCTGGGATGCCTTAGAGCCTTCGAGGACCCTTCTAGGACCATGAGGAACCCTCTAGAGCCCCCTGGGACCCCCTTAGGGCATTCTAGGACCCTTCTAGGGCCCCCAGGGACCATCTAGAGCCCCCTGGGACCCACTTAGGGCCTTCTAAGACCCTTCTAGGACCACCAGGAGCCCTCTGTAGTCCTCTGGGACACCTTTTTGCACATTCTAGGACACTTCTAGTGCCCCCAGAGACCCTCTAGAGCTCCCTGGGAGTCTTTAGGGCCTACTAGGGCCCTTCTAGGATCACCAGGAACCCTCTAGAGCCCTCTGGGACCCACTTAGGGCCTTCTAGGACCCTTCTAGGACCACGAGGAACCCTCTAGAGCCCCCTGGGACTCCCTTAGGGCATTCTAGGACCCTTCTAGGGCCTCCAGGGACCCTCTAGAGCCCCCTGGGACCCGCTTAGGGCTTTCTAAAACCCTTCTAGGACCACCAGGAGCCCTCTATAGCCCTCTGGGACCCTCTTTGCGCCTTCTAGGACCCTTCTAGTGCCCCCAGGGACACTCTAGAGCCCCCTGGGACTCCTTAGGGCCTACTAGGACCCTTCTAGGACTACGAGAAACCCTCTAGAGCCCCCTGGGACACACTTAGGGCCTTCTAGGACCCTTCTAGGACACAGGGAACCCTCAAGAGCCCCCTGGGACCCCCTTAGGGCACTCTAGGACCCTTCTAGGGCCCCCAGGGACCCTCTAGAGCCCCCTGGGACCCACTTAGGGCCTTCTAAGACCCTTCTAGGACCACCAGGAGCCCTCTAGAGCCCTCTGGGACACCTTTTTGCACATTCTAGGACACTTCTAGAGCCCCCAGAGACCCTCTAGAGCTCCCTGGGAGTCTTTAGGGCCTACTAGGGCCCTTCTAGGATCAGCAGAAACCCTCTAGAGCCCTCTGGGACCCACTTAGGGCCTTCTAGGACCCTTCTAGGACCACGAGGAACCCTCTAGAGCCCCCTGGGACCCCCTTAGGGCATTCTAGGACCCTTCTAGGGCCCCCAGGGACCATCTAGAGCCCCCTGGGACCCACTTAGGGCTTTCTAAGACCCTTCTAGGACCACCAGGAGCCCTCTATAGCCCTCTGGGACCCTCTTTGCGCCTTCTAGGACCCTTCTAGTGCCCCCAGGGACACTCTAGAGCCCCCTGGGACTCCTTAGGGCCTACTAGGACCCTTCTAGGACCACGAGAAACCCTCTAGAGCCCCCTGGGACCTCCTTAGGTCCTTCTAGGACCGTTCTAGGGTCACCAGGAACCCTCTAGAGCCCGCTGGGACCCACTTAGGGCCTCCTAGGACCCTTCTAGGACCACGAGGAACTCTCTAGAGCCCCCTGGGACTTGCTTAAGGCCTTCTAGGACTCTTCTAGGACCACGAGAAACCATCTAGAGCCCCCTGGGACCCACTTAGGGCATTCTAGGTTCATTTTAAGACCCTGGGGAACCCTCTAGAGCCTCGTGGTACCACTTAGAGCCTTGTAGGACCCTTCTAGGACCAGAAGGAACCCTCTAGAGCCCCCTGGGACCCCCTTAGGGCCTTCTAGGACAATTCTAGCGCCACCAGGGACCCTCAAGAGCCCCCTGGGACCCTTCTAGGGCTTTCTAGGGCCATGGTAAGACCCTGGGGAACCCTCCAGAGCACCCTGGGTCCTCTTTAGTGCCTTCTAGTACCCTTCTAGGGCCCCCAGGGACCTTCTAGAGCCCCCTGGTTACCCTTTGAGCCTTCTAGAACCCTTCTAGGAGCCCCAGAAACCCTCTAGAGCCCCCTGGGACCCCTTTAGGGCCTTCTAGGACCCTTCTAGGACCACAAGGAACCCTCTAGAGCCCCCTGGGACCCCTTTAGGGCCTTCTAGGACAATTCTAGGGCCGCCAGGGTCCGTCTAGAGCCCCCTGGGACCCCTTTAGGGCCTTCTAGGACCCTTCTAGGACCACCAGGAGCCCTCTAGAGCCCCCTAGGACCCACTTAGGGCCTTCTAGGACTCTTCTAGTACCCCCAGGGACCCTCTAGAGCCCAATGGGACCCTTTTAGGGCCTTCTAGGACCCTCCTAGGACCCACGGGTACCCTCTAGAGCCCTCTGGGACCCTTCTAGGCCTTTCTTGGACCCTTTTAGAATCACCAGGAACTCTCCAGAGTCCCCTGGGACCCTTCTAGGGCTTTCTAGGACCCTTCTAGGACCACGAGGAACCCTCTAGAGCCCCCTGGGACCATTTTAGGGCCTTCTAGGACCCTTCTAGGACCACGAGAAACCATCTATAGCTCTCTGGGACCCCTTTAGGGCGTTCTAGGACGCTTCTAGGGTCCCCAGAGACCGTCTAGAGCCCCCTGGGATGCCTTAGAGCCTTCGAGGACCCTTCTAGGACCACGAGGAACCCTCTAGAGCCCCCTGGGACCCCCTTAGGGCATTCTAGGACCCTTCTAGGGCCCCCAGGGACCCTCTAGAGCCCCCTGGGACCCACTTAGGGCCTTCTAAAACCCTTCTAGGACCACCAGGAGCCCTCTGTAGTCGTCTGGGACAGCTTTTTGCACATTCTAGGACACTTCTAGTGCCCCCAGAGACCCTTTAGAGCACCCTGGGAGTCTTTAGGGCCTACTAGGGCCCTTCTAGGATCACCAGGAACCCTCTAGAGCCCTCTGGGACCCACTTAGGGCCTTCTAGGACCCTTCTAGGACCACGAGGAACCCTCTAGAGCCCCCGGGGACTCCCTTAGGGCATTCTAGGACCCTTCTAGGGCCTCCAGGGACCCTCTAGAGCCCCCTGGGACCCGCTTAGGGCTTTCTAAAACCCTTCTAGGACCACCAGGAGCCCTCTATAGCCCTCTGGGACCCTCTTTGCGCCTTCTAGGACCCTTCTAGTGCCCCCAGGGACACTCTAGAGCCCCCTGGGACTCCTTAGGGCCTACTAGGACCCTTCTAGGACTACGAGAAACCCTCTAGAGCCCCCTGGGACACACTTAGGGCCTTCTAGGAAGCTTCTAGGACCACGAGGAACCCTCTAGAGCCCCCTGGGTCTTGCTTAAGGCCTTCTAGGACCAGGAGAAACACTCTAGAGCCCCCTGGGACTCACTTAGGGTCTTCTAGGATCATTGAAAGACCCTGGGGAACCCTCAAGAGCCTCGTGGGACCCCTTAGAGCCTTCTAGGACTCTTCTAGGACCACGAGGATCCCTCTAGAACCACCTGGGACCCACTTAGGGCCTTCTAGGACCATTCTAGGACCACAAGGAACCGTCTAGAGCCCCCTGGAACACCTTAGGGCCTTCTAGGGCTCTTCTAGCGCCCCCAGGGACCCTCTAGACCCCCCTGGAATTGCTTAAGGCCTTCTAGAACCATTCTAGGGCCACGAGGAACCCTCTAGAGCCCTCTGGGAACCCCTTAGGGCCTTCTAGGACCCTTCTAGGACCACGAGGAACCATCTAGAGCCCTCTGGGACCCCCTTAGTGCCTTCTAGGACCATTTTAAGTCTCCGGGGAACCATCTAGAGCCCCCTGAGACCCCTTAGAACGTTCTAGGACCCTTCTATGACCACGAGGAACCTTCTAGAACCCCCTGGGACCCACTTAGGGCATTCTTGGACCTTTCTAGCGCCCCCAGGGACCCTCTAGAGCCCCCTGGGACCCCCTTAGGGCATTCTAGGACCCTTCTAGGGCCCCCAGGGACCCTCTAGAGCCCCCTGGGACCCACTTAGGGCCTTCTAAGACCCTTCTAGGACCACCAGGAGCCCTCTGTAGTCCTCTGGGACACCTTTTTGCACATTCTAGGACACTTCTAGTGGCCCCAGAGACCCTCTAGAGCTCCCTGGGAGTCTTTAGGGCCTACTAGGGCCCTTCTAGGATCACCAGGAACCCTCTAGAGCCCTCTGGGACCCACTTAGGGCCTTCTAGGACCCTTCTAGGACCACGAGGAACCCTCTAGAGCCCCCTGGGACTCCCTTAGGGCATTCTAGGACCCTTCTAGGACACAGGGAACCCTCAAGAGCCCCCTGGGACCCCCTTAGGGCACTCTAGGACCCTTCTAGGGCCCCCAGGGACCCTCTAGAGCCCCCTGGGACCCACTTAGGGCCTTCTAAGACCCTTCTAGGACCACCAGGAGCCCTCTATAGCCCTCTGGGACCCTCTTTGCGCCTTCTAGGACCCTTCTAGTGCCCCCAGGGACACTCTAGAGCCCCCTGGGACTCCTTAGGGCCTACTAGGACCCTTCTAGGACCACGAGAAACCCTCTAGAGCCCCCTGGGACCTCCTTAGGTCCTTCTAGGACCGTTCTAGGGTCACCAGGAACCCTCTAGAGCCCGCTGGGACCCACTTAGGGCCTTCTAGGACCCTTCTAGGACCACGAGGAACTCTCTAGAGCCCCCTGGGACTTGCTTAAGGCCTTCTAGGACTCTTCTAGGACCACGAGAAACCATCTAGAGCCCCCTGGGACCCACTTAGGGCATTCTAGGTTCATTTTAAGACCCTGGGGAACCCTCTAGAGCCTCGTGGTACCACTTAGAGCCTTGTAGGACCCTTCTAGGACCAGAAGTAACCCTCTAGAGCCCCCTGGGACACACTTAGGGCCTTCTAGGACAATTCTAGCGCCACCAGGGACCCTCAAGAGCCCCCTGGGACCCTTCTAGGGCTTTCTAGGGCCATGGTAAGACCCTGGGGAACCCTCCAGAGCACCCTGGGTCCTCTTTAGTGCCTTCTAGTACCCTTCTAGGGCCCCCAGGGACCTTCTAGAGCCCCCTGGTTACCCTTTGAGCCTTCTAGAACCCTTCTAGGAGCCCCAGGAACCCTCTAGAGCCCGCTGGGACCCCCTTAGGGCCTTCTAGGACCCTTCTAGGACCACAAGGAACCCTCTAGAGCCCCCTGGGACCCCTTTAGGGCCTTCTAGGACAATTCTAGGGCCGCCAGGGTCCGTCTAGAGCCCCCTGGGACCCCTTTAGGGCCTTCTAGGACCCTTCTAGGACCACCAGGAGCCCTCTAGAGCCCCCTAGGACCCACTTAGGGCCTTCTAGGACTCTTCTAGTACCCCCAGGGACCCTCTAGAGCCCCCTGGGACCCTTTTAGGGCCTTCTAGGACCCTCCTAGGACCCACGGGTACCCTCTAGAGCCCTCTGGGACCCTTCTAGGCCTTTCTTGGACCCTTTTAGAATCACCAGGAACTCTCCAGAGTCCCCTGGGACCCTTCTAGGGCTTTCTAGGACCCTTCTAGGACCACGAGGAACCCTCTAGAGCCCCCTGGGACCCTCTTAGATCCTTATAGGAAGCTTCTAGGACCACGAGGAACCCTCTAGAGCCCCATGGGACTTGCTTAAGGCCTTCTAGGACCAGGAGAAACACTCTAGAGCCCCCTGGGACTCACTTAGGGTCTTCTAGGATCATTGAAAGACCCTGGGGAACCGTCAAGAGCCTCGTGGGACCACTTAGAGCCTTCTAGGACCCTTCTAGGACCACGAGGAACCCTCTAGAGCCCCCTGGGACTTGCTTAAGGCCTTCTAGAACACTTCTAGGACCAGGAGAAACACTCTAGGGCCCCCTGGGACTCCCTTAGGGCCTTCTAGGATCATTGTAAGACCCTGGGGAGCCCTCAAGAGCCTCGTGGGACCCCTTAGAGCCTTCTAGGACTCTTCTAGGACCACGAGGATCCCTCTAGAACCACCTGGGACCCACTTAGGGCCTTCTAGGACCATTCTAGGAACACAAGGAACCGTCTAGAGCCCCCTGGAACACCTTAGGGCCTTCTAGGGCTCTTCTAGCGCCCCCAGGGACCCTCTAGACCCCCCTAGAATTGCTTAAGGCCTTCTAGAACCATTCTAGGGCTACGAGGAACCCTCTAGAGCCCTCTGGGAACCCCTTAGGGCCTTCTAGGACCCTTCTAGGACCACGAGGAACCATCTAGAGCCCTCTGGGACCCCCTTAGTGCCTTCTAGGACCATTTTAAGTCTCCGGGGAACCATCTAGAGCCCCCTGAGACCCCTTAGAACGTTCTAGGACCCTTCTATGACCACGAGGAACCTTCTAGAACCCCCTGGGACCTCCTTAGGTCCTTCTAGGACCGTTCTAGGGTCACCAGGAACCCTCTAGAGCCCTCTGGGACCCACTTAGGGCCTTCTAAGACCACGACGAACTCTCTAGAGCCCCCTGGGACTTGCTTAAGGCCTTCTAGGACTCTTCTAGGACCACGAGAAACCATCTAGAGCCCCCTGGGACCCACTTAGGGCATTCTAGGTTCATTTTAAGACCCTGGGGAACCCTCTAGAGCCTCGTGGTACCACTTAGAGCCTTGTAGGACCCTTCTAGGACCAGAAGGAACCCTCTAGAGCCCCCTGGGACCCCCTTAGGGCCTTCTAGGACAATTCTAGCGCCACCAGGGACCCTCAAGAGCCCCCTGGGACCCCCTTAGGGCTTTCTAGGGCCATGGTAAGACCCTGGGGAACCCTCCAGAGCACCCTGGGTCCTGTTTAGTGCCTTCTAGTACCCTTCTAGGGCCCCCAGGGACCTTCTAGAGCCCCCTGGTTACCCTTTGATCCTTCTAGAACCCTTCTAGGAGCCCCAGGAACCCTCTAGAGCCCGCTGGGACCCCCTTAGGGCCTTCTAGGACCCTTCTAGGACCACAAGGAACCCTCTAGAGCCCCCTGGGACCCCTTTAGGGCCTTCTAGGACAATTCTAGGGCCGCCAGGGTCCGTCTAGAGCCCCCTGGGACCCATTTAGGGCCTTCTAGGACCCTTCTAGGACCACCAGGAGCCCTCTAGAGCCCCCTAGGACCCACTTAGGGCCTTCTAGGACTCTTCTAGTACCCCCAGGGACCCTCTAGAGCCCCCTGGGACCCTTTTAGGGCCTTCTAGGACCCTCCTAGGACCCACGGGTACCCTCTAGAGCCCTCTGGGACCCTTCTAGGCCTTTCTTGGACCCTTTTAGAATCACCAGGAACTCTCCAGAGTCCCCTGGGACCCTTCTAGGGCTTTCTAGGACCCTTCTAGGACCACGAGGAACCCTCTAGAGCCCCCTGGGACCCTCTTAGAGCCTTCTAGGAAGCTTCTAGGACCACGAGGAACCCTCTAGAGCCCCCTGGGACTTGCTTAAGGCCTTCTAGGACCAGGAGAAACACTCTAGAGCCCCCTGGGACTCACTTAGGGTCTTCTAGGATCATTGTAAGACCCTGGGGAACCGTCAAGAGCCTCGTGGGACCACTTAGAGCCTTCTAGGACCCTTATAGGACCACGAGGAACCCTCTAGAGCCCCCTGGGACTTGCTTTAGGCCTTCTAGAACCCTTCTAGGACCAGGAGAAACACTCTAGGGCCCCCTGGGACTCCCTTAGGGCCTTCTAGGATCATTGTAAGACCCTGGGGAACCCTCAAGAGCCTCGTGGGACCCCTTAGAGCCTTCTAGGACTCTTCTAGGACCACGAGGATCCCTCTAGAACCACCTGGGACCCACTTAGGGCCTTCTAGGACCATTCTAGGACCACAAGGAACCGTCTAGAGCCCCCTGGAACACCTTAGGGCCTTCTAGGGCTCTTCTAGCGCCCCCAGGGACCCTCTAGACCCCCCTGGAATTGCTTAAGGCCTTCTAGAACCATTCTAGGGCCACGAGGAACCCTCTAGAGCCCTCTGGGAACCCCTTAGGGCCTTCTAGGACCCTTCTAGGACCACGAGGAACCATCTAGAGCCCTCTGGGAACCCCTTAGGGCCTTCTAGGACACTTCTAGGGCCCCCAGGGACCATCTAGAGCCCCCTGGGACCCCCTTAGTGCCTTCTAGGACCATTTTAAGTCTCCGGGGAACCATCTAGAGCCCCCTAAGACCCCTTAGAACATTCCAGGACCCTTCTATGACCATGAGGAACATTCTAGAACCCCCTGGGACCCCCTTAGGGCATACTAGGACCCTTCTAGCGCCCCCAGGGACCCTCTAGAGCCCCCTGGTACCCACTTAGGGCCTTCTAAGACCCTTCTAGGACCACCAGGAGCCCTCTATAGCCCTCTGGGACACTCTTTGCGCCTTCTAGGACACTTCTAGTGCCCCCAGGGACACTCTAGAGCCCCCTGGGACTCCTTAGGGCCTACTAGGACCCTTCTAGGACCACGAGAAACCCTCTAGAGCCCCCTGGGACCTCCTTAGGTCCTTCTAGGACCGTTCTAGGGTCACCAGGAACCCTCTAGAGCCCGCTGGGACCCACTTAGGGCCTTCTAGGACCACGAGGAACTCTCCAGAGCCCCCTGGGACTTGCTTAAGGCCTTCTAGGACTCTTCTAGGACCACGAGAAACCATCTAGAGCCCCCTGGGACCCACTTAGGGCATTCTAGGTTCATTTTAAGACCCTGGGGAACCCTCTAGAGCCTCATGGTACCACTTAGAGCCTTGTAGGACCCTTCTAGGACCAGAAGGAACCCTCTAGAGCCCCCTGGGACCCCCTTAGGGCCTTCTAGGACAATTCTAGCGCCACCAGGGACCCTCAAGAGCCCCCTGGGACCCCCTTAGGGCTTTCTAGGGCCATGGTAAGACCCTGGGGAACCCTCCAGAGCACCCTGGGTCCTCTTTAGTGCCTTCTAGTACCCTTCTAGGGCCCCCAGGGACCTTCTAGAGCCCCCTGGTTACCCTTTGAGCCTTCTAGAACCCTTCTAGGAGCCCCAGGAACCCTCTAGAGCCCGCTGGGACCCCCTTAGGGTCTTCTAGGACCCTTCTAGGACCACAAGGAACCCTCTAGAGCCCCCTGGGACCCCTTTAGGGCCTTCTAGGACAATTCTAGGGCCGCCAGGGTCCGTCTAGAGCCCCCTGGGACCCCTTTAGGGCCTTCTAGGACCCTTCTAGGACCACCAGGAGCCCTCTAGAGCCCCCTAGGACCCACTTAGGGCCTTCTAGGACTCTTCTAGTACCCCCAGGGACCCTCTAGAGCCCCCTGGGACCCTTTTAGGGCCTTCTAGGACCCTCCTAGGACCCACGGGTACCCTCTAGAGCCCTCTGGGACCCTTCTAGGCCTTTCTTGGACCCTTTTAGAATCACCAGGAACTCTCCAGAGTCCCCTGGGACCCTTCTAGGGCTTTCTAGGACCCTTCTAGGACCACGAGGAACCCTCTAGAGCCCCCTGGGACCATTTTAGGGCCTTCTAGGACCCTTCTAGGACCACGAGAAACCATCTATAGCTCTCTGGGACCCCTTTAGGGCGTTCTAGGACGCTTCTAGGGTCCCCAGAGACCGTCTAGAGCCCCCTGGGATGCCTTAGAGCCTTCGAGGACCCTTCTAGGACCACGAGGAACCCTCTAGAGCCCCCTGGGACCCCCTTAGGGCATTCTAGGACCCTTCTAGGGCCCCCAGGGACCCTCTAGAGCCCCCTGGGACCCACTTAGGGCCTTCTAAGACCCTTCTAGGACCACCAGGAGCCCTCTGTAGTCGTCTGGGACAGCTTTTTGCACATTCTAGGACACTTCTAGTGCCCCCAGAGACCCTTTAGAGCACCCTGGGAGTCTTTAGGGCCTACTAGGGCCCTTCTAGGATCACCAGGAACCCTCTAGAGCCCTCTGGGACCCACTTAGGGCCTTCTAGGACCCTTCTAGGACCACGAGGAACCCTCTAGAGCCCCCGGGGACTCCCTTAGGGCATTCTAGGACCCTTCTAGGGCCTCCAGGGACCCTCTAGAGCCCCCTGGGACCCGCTTAGGGCTTTCTAAAACCCTTCTAGGACCACCAGGAGCCCTCTATAGCCCTCTGGGACCCTCTTTGCGCCTTCTAGGACCCTTCTAGTGCCCCCAGGGACACTCTAGAGCCCCCTGGGACTCCTTAGGGCCTACTAGGACCCTTCTAGGACTACGAGAAACCCTCTAGAGCCCCCTGGGACACACTTAGGGCCTTCTAGGACTCTTCTAAAACACAGGGAACCCTCAAGAGCCCCCTGGGACCCCCTTAGGGCACTCTAGGACCCTTCTAGGGCCCCCAGGGACCCTCTAGAGCCCCCTGGGACCCACTTAGGGCCTTCTAAGACCCTTCTAGGACCACCAGGAGCCCTCTAGAGCCCTCTGGGACACCTTTTTGCACATTCTAGGACACTTCTAGAGCCCCCAGAGACCCTCTAGAGCTCCCTGGGAGTCTTTAGGGCCTACTAGGGCCCTTCTAGGATCAGCAGAAACCCTCTAGAGCCCTCTGGGACCCACTTAGGGCCTTCTAGGACCCTTCTAGGACCACGAGGAACCCTCTAGAGCCCCCTGGGACCCCCTTAGGGCATTCTAGGACCCTTCTAGGGCCCCCAGGGACCATCTAGAGCCCCCTGGGACCCACTTAGGGCTTTCTAAGACCCTTCTAGGACCACCAGGAGCCCTCTATAGCCCTCTGGGACCCTCTTTGCGCCTTCTAGGACCCTTCTAGTGCCCCCAGGGACACTCTAGAGCCCCCTGGGACTCCTTAGGGCCTACTAGGACCCTTCTAGGACCACGAGAAACCCTCTAGAGCCCCCTGGGACCTCCTTAGGTCCTTCTAGGACCGTTCTAGGGTCACCAGGAACCCTCTAGAGCCCTCTGGGACCCACTTAGGGCCTTCTAGGACCCTTCTAGGACCACGAGGAACTCTCTAGAGCCCCCTGGGACTTGCTTAAGGCCTTCTAGGACTCTTCTAGGACCACAAGAAACCATCTAGAGCCCCCTGGGACCCACTTAGGGCATTCTAGGTTCATTTTAAGACCCTGGGGAACCCTCTAGAGCCTCGTGGTACCAATTAGAGCCTTGTAGGACCCTTCTAGGACCAGAAGGAACCCTCTAGAGCCCCCTGGGACCCCCTTAGGGCCTTCTTCGACAATTCTAGCGCCCCCAGGGACCCTCTAGAGCCACCTGGGACACACTTAGGGCCTTCTAGGACCATTCTAGGACACAGGGAACCCTCAAGAGCCTCCTGGGACCCCCTTAGGGCTTTCTAGGGCCATGGTAAGACCCTGGGGAACCCTCCAGAGCACCCTGGGTCCTCTTTAGTGCCTTCTAGTACCCTTCTAGGGCCCCCAGGGACCTTCTAGAGCACCCTGGTTACCCTTTGAGCCTTCTAGAACCCTTCTAGGAGCCCCAGGAACCCTCTAGAGCCCGCTGGGACCCCCTTAGGGCCTTCTAGGACCCTTCTAGGACCACAAGGAACCCTCTAGAGCCCCCTGGGACCCCTTTAGGGCCTTCTAGGACAATTCTAGGGCCGCCAGGGTCCGTCTAGAGCCCCCTGGGACCCCTTTAGGGCCTTCTAGGACCCTTCTAGGACCACCAGGAGCCCTCTAGAGCCCCCTAGGACCCACTTAGGGCCTTCTAGGACTCTTCTAGTACCCCCAGGGACCCTCTAGAGCCCCCTGGGACCCTTTTAGGGCCTTCTAGGACCCTCCTAGGACCCACGGGTACCCTCTAGAGCCCTCTGGGACCCTTCTAGGCCTTTCTTGGACCCTTTTAGAATCACCAGGAACCCTCCAGAGTCCCCTGGGACCCTTCTAGGGCTTTCTAGGACCCTTCTAGGACCACGAGGAGCCCTCTAGAGCCCCCGGGACCATTTTAGGGCCTTCTAGGACCCTCCTAGGACCACGAGAAACCATCTATAGCTCTCTGGGACCCCTTTAGGGCGTTCTAGGACTCTTCTAGGGTCCCCAGAGACCGTCTAGAGCCCCCTGGGATGCCTTAGAGCCTTCGAGGACCCTTCTAGGACCACAAGGAACCCTCTAGAGCCCCCTGGGACCCCCTTAGGGCATTCTAGGACCCTTCTAGGGCCCCCAGGGACCCTCTAGAGCCCCCTGGGACCCCCTTAGGGCTTTCTAAGACCCTTCTAGGACCACCAGGAGCCCTCTATAGCCCTCTGGGACCCTCTTTGCGCCTTCTAGGACCCTTCTAGTGCCCCCAGGGACACTCTAGAGCCCCCTGGGACTCCTTAGAGCCTACTAGGACCCTTCTAGGACCACGAGAAACCCTCTAGAGCCCCCTGGGACCTTCTTAGGTCCTTCGAGGACCGTTCTAGGGTCACCAGGAACCCTCTAGAGCCCTCTGGGACCCACTTAGGGCCTTCTAGGACCCTTCTAGGACCACGAGGAACTCTCTAGAGCCCCCTGAGACTTGCTTAAGGCTTTCTAGGACTCTTCTAGGACCACGAGGAACCATCTAGAGCCCCCTGGGACCCACTTAGGGCATTCTAGGTTCATTTAAAGACCCTGGGGAACCCTCTAGAGCCTCGTGGTACCACATAGAGCCTTGTAGGACCCTTCTAGGACCAGAAGGAACCCTCTAGAGCCCCCTGGGACCCCCTTAGGGCCTTCTAGGACAATTCTAGCGCCCCCAGGGACCCTCTAGAGCCCCCTGGGACACACTTAGGACCTTCTAGGACCCTTCTAGGACCACGAGAAACCATCCAGAGCCCCCTGGGACTCCTTAGAGCCTTCTAGGACCCTTCTAGGAGTCCCTGAATCCCTCTAGATCCCCATGGGACCCACTTAGGTCCTTCTAGGACACTTCAAACACCACCAGCATCCCTCTAGAGCTCACTGGGAAGCATTTAGGGCCTTCTAAGACCCTTCTAGGACCACGAGGAACGCTCTAGAGCCCCCTGGGACCATTTTAGGGCCTTCTAGGTCCCTTCTAGGACCACTAGGAACCATGTAGACCCCCTGGGACAATTTAGGACCTTCTAGGACCATTGTAAGACCATGGGGATCCCTGTAGAGCCCTCTGGGACCCCCTTAGGACCTTCTAGGACCCTTCTAGGACCACCAGGATCCCTCTAGAGCCCCCTGGGACCCACTTAGGGCCTTCTAAGACCCTTCTAGGACCACCAGGAGCCCTCTAGAGCCCTCTGGGACACCTTTTTGCACATTCTAGGACACTTCTAGTGCCCCCAGAGACCCTCTAGAGCTCCCTGGGAGTCTTTAGGGCCTACTAGGGCCCTTCTAGGATCACCAGGAACCCTCTAGAGCCCTCTGGGACCCACTTAGGGCCTTCTAGGACCCTTCTAGGACCACGAGGAACCCTCTAGAGCCACCTGGGACCCCCTTAGGGCATTCTAGGACCCTTCTAGGGCCCCCAGGGCCCCTCTAGAGCCCGCTGGGACCCACTTAGGGCTTTCTAAGACCTTTCTAGGACCACCAGGAGCCCTCTATAGCCCTCTGGGACCCTCTTTGCGCCTTCTAGGACCCTTCTAGTGCCCCCAGGGACACTCTAGAGCCCCCTGGGACTCACTTAGGGCCTTCTAGGACCCTTCTAGGACCACGAGAAATCCTCTAGAGCCCCCTGAGACTTGCTTAAGGCCTTCTAGGACTCTTCTAGGACCACGAGAAACCATCTAGAGCCCCCTGGGACCCACTTAGGGCATTCTAGGTTCATTTTAAGACCCTGGGAAACCCTCTAGAGCCTCGTGGTACCACTTAGAGCCTTGTAGGACCCTTCTAGGACCAGAAGGAACCCTCTAGACCCCCCCTGGGACCCACTTAAGGCCTTCTAGGACAATTCTAGCGCCCCCAGGGACCCTCTAGAGCCCCCTGGGACACACTTAGGGCCTTCTAGGACCCTTCTAGGACACAGGGAACCCTCAAGAGCCCCCTGGGACCCTCTTAGGGCTTTCTAGGGCCATGGTAAGACCCTGGGGAACCCTCCAGAGCACCCTGGGTCCTCTTTAGTGCCTTCTAGTACCCTTCTAGGGCCCCCAGGGACCTTCTAGAGCCCCCTGGTTACCCTTTGAGCCTTCTAGAACCCTTCTAGGAGCCCCAGGAACCCTCTAGAGCCCGCTGGGACCAACTTAGGGCCTTCTAGGACCCTTCTAGGACCACAAGGAACCCTCTAGAGCCCCCTGGGACCCCTTTAGGGCCTTCTAGGACAATTCTAGGACCACCAGGAGCCCTCTAGAGCTCCCTAGGACCCACTTAGGGCCTTCTAGGACTCTTCTAGTACCCCCAGGGACCCTCTAGAGCCCCCTGGGACCCTTTTAGGGCCTTCTAGGACCCTCCTAGGACCCACGGGTACCCTCTAGAGCCCTCTGGGACCCTTCTAGGCCTCTCTTGGACCCTTTTAGAATCACCAGGAACCCTCCAGAGTCCCCTGGGACCCTTCTAGGGCTTTCTAGGACCCTTCTAGGACCACGAGGAACCCTCTAGAGCCCCCTGGGACCATTTTAGGGCCTTCTAGGACCCTTCTAGGACCACGAGAAACCATCTATAGCTCTCTGGGACCACTTTAGGGCGTTCTAGGACTCTTCTAGGGTCCCCAGAGACCGTCTAGAGCCCCCTGGGATGCCTTAGAGCCTTCGAGGACCCTTCTAGGACCACGAGGAACCCTCTAGAGCCCCCTGGGACCCCCTTAGGGCATTCTAGGACCCTTCTAGGGCCCCCAGGGACCCTCTAGAGCCCCCTGGGACCCACTTAGGGCCTTCTAAGACCCTTCTAGGACCACCAGGAGCCCTCTATAGCCCTCTGGGACACCTTTTTGCACATTCTAGGACACTTCTAGTGCCCCCAGAGACCCTCTAGAGCTCCCTGGGAGTATTTAGGGCCTACTAGGACCCTTCTAGGATCACCAGGAACCCTCTAGAGCCCTCTGGGACCCACCTAGGGCCTTCTAGGACCCTTCTAGGACCACGAGGAACCCTCTAGAGCCCCCTGGGAATTGCTTAAGGCCTTCTAGGGTCATTATAAGACCCTGGGGAACCTCAAGAGCCTCGTGGCACCCCTTAGAGCCTTCTAGGACCCTTCTAGGACCACAAGGATCCCTCTAGAGCCCCCTGGGACACCTTAGGGTCTTCTAGGGCTCTTCTAGCGCCCCCAGTGACCCTCTAGACCCCCCTGGAACTTGCTTAAGTCCTTCTAGAACCCTTCTAGGGCTACGAGGAACCCTCTAGAGCCCCCTGGGACCCCCTTAGGGCCTTCTAGGACCATGGTAAGACCCCGGGGAACCCTCTAGAGCACCCTGCGTCCTCTTTAGGGCCTTCTAGTACACTTCTAGGGACCCAGGGACTTTCTAGAGCCCCCTGGTTCCCTTTAGAGCCTTCTAGAACTCTTCTAGGAGCCCCAGGAACCCTCTAGAGCCCTCTGGGACCCTCTTTGCACCTTCTAGGACCCTTCTAGGACCACGAGGAACCCTCTAGAGCCCTCTGGGACCCCCTTAGGTCCTTCTAGGACCCTTCTAGACCCCCCAATAACCATCTAGATCCCTCTGGGACCCCCTTAGGGCCTTCTAGCACCCTTCTAGGACCACAAGGATCTCTCTAGAGCCCACTGGGACCCCCTTAAGAACTTCAAGGACCCTTCTAGGACCACAAGAAACCACCTAGAACCCCTTGGGACTCACATAGGGCCTTCTAGGATCATTGTAAGACCCTGGGGAACCATCTAGAGCGTCGTGGGACCACTTAGAGCCTTCTAGGACGATTCTAGTACCACAAGGAACCCTCTAGAGCCCCCTGGGACCCATTTAGGGCCTTCTAGGACCCTTCTAGGACCACGAGGAACCCTCTAGAGCCCCCTGGGACCCCCTTAGGGCCTTCTAGGACAATTTTAGCTCCCCCAGGGACCCTCTAGAGCCCCCTGGGACACACTTAGGGCCTTCTAGGACACAGGGAACCCTCAAGAGCCCCCTGGGACCCCCTTAGGGCTTTCTAGGGCCATGGTAAGACCCTGGGGAACCCTCCAGAGCACCCTGGGTCCTCTTTAGTGCCTTCTAGTACCCTTCTAGAGCCCCCTGGTTACCCTTTGAGCCTTCTAGAACCCTTCTAGGAGCCCCAGGAACCCTCTAGAGCCCGCTGGGACCCCCTTAGGGCCTTCTAGGACCCTTCTAGGACCACAAGGAACCCTCTAGAGCAGCCTGGGACCCCTTTAGGGCCTTCTAGGACAATTCTAGGGCCGCCAGGGTCCGTCTAGAGCCCCCGGGACCATTTTAGGGCCTTCTAGGACCCTTCTAGGACCACCAGGAGCCCTCTAGAGCCCCCTAGGACTCACTTAGGGCCTTCTAGGACTCTTCTAGCGTCCCCAGAGACAGTCTAGAGCCCCCTGGGATGCCTTAGAGCCTTCTAGGACCCTTCTAGGACCACGAGGAACCCTCTAGAGCCCCCTGGGACCCCCTTAGGGCATTCTAGGACCCTTCTAGGGCCCCCAGGGACCCTCTAGAGCCCCCTGGGACCCACTTAGGGCATTCTAAGACCCTTCGAGGACCACCAGGAGCCCTCTAGAGCCCTCTGGGACACCTTTTTGCACATTCTAGGACACTTCTAGTGCCCTCAGAGACCCTCTAGAGCTCCCTGGGAGTCTTTAGGGCCTACTAGGACCCTTCTAGGATCACCAGGAACCCTCTAGAGCCCTCTGGGACCCACTTAGGGCCTTCTAGGACCCTTCTAGGACCACGAGGAACCCTCTAGAGCCCCCTGGGACTTGCTTAAGGCCTTCTAGAACCATTCTAGGACCAGGAGAAACACTCTACAACCACTGGGACTCCCTTAGGGCCTTCTAGGGTTATTGTAAGACCCTGGGGAACCCTCAAGAGCCTCGTGGGTCCCCTTAGAGCCTTCTAGGACCCTTCTAGGACCACGAGGATCCCTCTAGAGCCCCCTGGGACAACTTAGGGCCTTCTAGGGATCTTCTAGCGCCCCCAGTGACCCTCTAGACCCCCCTGGAACTTGCTTAAGTCCTTCTAGAACCCTTCTAGGGCCACGAGGAACCTCTAGAGCCCCCTGGGACCCCCTTAGGGCCTTCTAGGTCCATGGTAAAACCCCGGGGAACCCTCTAGAGCACCCTGGGTCCTATTTAAGGCCTTCTAGTACACTTCTAGGGCCCCCAGGGACCTTCTAGAGCCCCCTGGTTACCCTTTGAGCCTTCTAGAACCCTTCTAGGAGCCCCAGGAACCCTCTATAGCCCGCTGGGACCCCCTTAGGGCCTTCTAGGACCCTTCTAGTGCCCCCAGGGACACTCTAGAGCCACCTGGGACTCCTTAGGGCCTACTAGGACCCTTCTAGGACCACGAGAAATCCTCTAGAGCCCCCTGGGACCTCCTTAGGTCCTTCTAGGACCGTTCTAGGGTCACCAGGAACCCTCTAGAGCCCTCTGGGACCCACTTAGGGCCTTCTAGGACTTTTCTAGGACCACGAGAAACCATCTAGAGCCCCCTGGGACCCACTTAGGGCATTCTAGGTTCATTTTAAGACCCTGGGGAACCCTCTAGAGCCTCGTGGTACCACTTAGAGCCTTGTAGGACCCTTCTAGGACCAGAAGGAACCCTCTAGAGCCCCCTGGGACCCCCTTATGGTCTTCTAGGACAATTCTAGCGCCCCCAGGGACCCTCTAGAGCCCCCTGGGACACACTTAGGGCCTTCTAGGACCCTTCTAGGACACAGGGAACCCTCAAGAGCCCCCTGGGACCCCCTTAGGGCTTTCTAGGGCCATGGTAAGACCCTGGGGAACCCTCCAGAGCACCCTGGGTCCTCTTTAGTGCCTTCTAGTACCCTTCTAGGGCCCCCAGGGACCTTCTAGAGCCCCCTGGTTACACTTTGAGCCTTCTAGAACCCTTCTAGGAGCCACAGGAACCCTCTAGAGCCCCCTGGGACCCCCTTAGGGCCTTCTAGGACCCTTCAAGGACCACAAGGAACCCTCTAGAGCCCCCTGGGACCCCTTTAGGGCCTTCTAGGACAATTCTAGGGCCGCCAGGGTCCGTCTAGAGCCCCCTGGGACCCCTTTAGGGCCTTCTAGGACCCTTCTAGGACCACCAGGAGCCCTCTAGAGCCCCCTAGGACCCACTTAGGGCCTTCTAGGACTCTTCTAGTACCCCCAGGGACCCTCTAGAGCCCCCTGGGACCCTTTTAGGGCCTTCTAGGACCCTCCTAGGACCCACGGGTACCCTCTAGAGCCCTCTGGGACCCTTCTAGGCCTTTCTTGGACCCTTTTAGAATCACCAGGAAACCTCCAGATTCCCCTGGGACCCTTCTAGGGCTTTCTAGGACCCTTCTAGGACCACGAGGAACCCTCTAGAGCCCCCGGGACCATTTTAGGGCCTTCTAGGACCCTTCTAGGACTACGAGAAACCATCTATAGCTCTCTGGGACTCCTTTAGGGCGTTCTAGGACTCTTCTAGGGTCCCCAGAGACCGTCTAGAGCCCCCTGGGATGCCTTAGAGCCTTCGAGGACCCTTCTAGGACCACGAGGAACCCTCTAGAGCCACCTGGGACCCCCTTAGGGCATTCTAGGACCCTTCTAGGGCCCCCAGGGACCCTCTAGAGCCCCCTGGGACCCCCTTAGGGCTTTCTAAGACCCTTGTAGGACCACCAGGAGCCCTCTATAGCCCTCTGGGACCCTCTTTGCGCCTTCTAGGACCCTTCTAGTGCCCCCAGGGACACTCTAGAGCCACCTGGGACTTCTTAGAGCCTACTAGGACCCTTCTAGGACCACGAGAAACCCTCTAGAGCCCCCTGGGACCTCCTTAGGTCCTTCGAGGACCGTTCTAGGGTCACCAGGAACCCTCTAGAGCCCTCTGGGACCCACTTAGGGCCTTCTAGGACCCTTCTAGGACCACGAGGAACTCTCTAGAGCCCCCTGAGACTTGCTTAAGGCTTTCTAGGACCACGAGAAACCATCTAGAGCCCCCTGGGACCCACTTAGGGCATTCTAGGTTCATTTTAAGACCCTGGGGAACCATCTAGAGCCTCGTGGTACCACTTAGAGCCTTGTAGGACCCTTCTAGGACCAGAAGGATCCCTCTAGAGCCTTCTGGGACCCCCTTAGGGCCTTCTTGGACAATTCTAGCGCCCCCAGGGACCCTCTAGAGCCCCCTGGGACACACTTAGGGCCTTCTAGGACCCTTCTAGGACACAGGGATCCCTCAAGAGCCCCCTGGGACCCACTTAGGGCTTTCTAGGGCCATGGTAAGACCCTGGGGAACCCTCCAGAGCACCCTGGGTCCTCTTTAGTGCCTTCTAGTACCCTTCTAGGGCCCCCAGGGACCTTCTAGAGCCCCCTGGTTACCCTTTGAGCCTTCTAGAACCCTTCTAGGAGCCCCAGGAACCCTCTAGAGCCCGCTGGGACCCCCTTAGGGCCTTCTAGGACCCTTCTAGGACCACGAGAAACCCTCTAGAGCCCCCTGGGACCTCCTTAGGTCCTTCTAGGACCGTTCTAAGGTCACCAGGAACCCTCTAGAGCCCTCTGGGACCCACTTAGGGCCTTCTAGGACAATTCTAGGGCCGCCAGGGTCCGTCTAGAGCGCCCTGGGACCCTTTTAGGGCCTTCTAGGACCCTTCTAGGACCACCAGGAGCCCTCTAGAGCCCCCTAGGACCCACTTAGGGCCTTCTAGGACTCTTCTAGTACCCCCAGGGACCCTCTAGAGCCCCCTGGAACCCTTTTAGGGCCTTCTAGGACCCTCCTAGGACCCACGGGTACCCTCTAGAGCCCTCTGGGACCCTTCTAAGCCTTTCTTGGACCCTTTTAGAATCACCAGGAACCCTCTAGAGCCCCCAGGACCATTTTAGGGCCTTCTAGGACCCTTCTAGGACCACGAGAAACCATCTATAGCTCTCTGGGACCCCTTTAGGGCGTTCTAGGACTCTTCTAGCGTCCCCAGAGACCGTCTAGAGCCCCCTGGGATGCCTTAGAGCCTTCGAGGACCCTTCTAGGACCACGAGGAACCCTCTAGAGCCCCCTGGGACCCCCTTAGGGCATTCTAGGACCCTTCTAGGGCCCCCAGGGACCCTCTAGAGCCCCCTGGGACCCACTTAGGGCCTTCTAAGACCCTTCGAGGACCACCAGGAGCCCTCTATAGCCCTCTGGGACACCTTTTTGCACATTCTAGGACACTTCTAGTGCCCCCAGAGACCCTCTAGAGCTCCCTGGGAGTCTTTACGGCCTACTAGGACCCTTCTAGGATCACCAGGAACCCTCTAGAGCCCTCTGGGACCCACTTAGGGCCTTCTAGGACCCTTCTAGGACCACGAGGAACCCTCTAGAGCCCCCTGGGACCCCCTTAGGGCATTCTAGGACCCTTCTAGGGCCCCCAGGGACCACCTTAGGGCTTTCTAAGACCCTTCTAGGACCACCAGGAGCCCTCTATAGCCCTCTGGGACCCTCTTTGCGCCTTCTAGGACCCTTCTAGTGCCCCCAGGGACACTCTAGAGCCCCCTGGGACTCCTTAGGGCCTACTAGGACCCTTCTAGGACCACGAGAAACACTCTAGAGCCCCCTGGGACCTCCTTAGGTCCTTCTAGGACCGTTCTAGGGTCACCAGGAACCCTCTAGAGCCCTCTGGGACCCACTTAGGGCCTTCTAGGACCCTTCTAGGACCACGAGGAACTCTCTAGAGCCCCCTGGGACTTGCTTAAGGCCTTCTAAGACTCTTCTAGGACCACGAGAAACCATCTAGAGCCCCCTGGGACCCACTTAGGGCATTCTAGGTTCATTTTAAGACCCTGGGGAACCCTCTAGAGCCTCGTGGTACCACTTAGAGCCTTGTAGGACTCTTCTAGGACCAGAAGGAACCCTCTAGAGCCCCCTGGGACCCCCTTAGAGCCTTCTAGGACAATTCTAGCGCCCCCAGGGACCCTCTAGAGCCCCCTGGGACACACTTAGGGCCTTCTAGGACCCTTCTAGGACACAGGGAACCCTCAAGAGCCCCCTGGGACCCCCTTAGGACTTTCTAGGGCCATGGTAAGACCCTGGGGAACCCTCCAGAGCACCCTGGGTCCTCTTTAGTGCCTTCTAGTACCCTTCTAGGGCCCCCAGGGACCTTCTAGAGCACCCTGGTTACCCTTTGAGCCTTCTAGAACCCTTCTAGGAGCCCCAGGAACCCTCTAGAGCCCGCTGGGACCCCCTTAGGGCCTTCTAGGACCCTTCTAGGACCACAAGGAACCCTCTAGAGCCCCCTGGGACCCCTTTAGGGCCTTCTAGGACAATTCTAGGGCCGCCAGGGTCCGTCTAGAGCCCCCTAGGACCCCTTTAGGGCCTTCTAGGACCACCAGGAGCCCTCTAGAGCCCCCTAGGACCCACTTAGGGCCTTCTAGGACTCTTCTAGTACCCCCAGGGACCCTCTAGAGCCCCCTGGGACCCTTTTAGGGCCTTCTAGGACCCTCCTAGGACCCACGGGTACCCTCTAGAGCCCTCTGGGACCCTTCTAGGCCTTTCTTGGACCCATTTAGAATCACCAGGAACCCTCCAGAGTCCCCTGGGACCCTTCTAGGGCTTTCTAGGACCCTTCTAGGACCACGAGGAACCCTCTAGAGCCCCCGGGACCATTTTAGGGCCTTCTAGGACCCTTCTAGTACCACAAGGAACCCTCTAGAGCCCTCTGTGACACATTTTGTGCCTTGTAGGAGACTTTTAGTGCCCCCAGGGACCCTCTAGGCACCCCTGTGACCCATTTAGGGCCTTCTAGGACAATTCTAGGGCCCCCAGGGACACTCTAGAGCCCCGTGGGACCCCTTAGAGCATTCTAGGACACTTCTAGGAGCCCCAGGAACCTTCTAGAACCCTCTGGGACCCACTTAGGCCCTTCTAGGACCCTTCTAGGACCACCAGGAACCTTCTAAAGCCCTCTGGGACCCCCTTAAAGCCTTCTAGGACCCTTCTAGTGCTCCCAGGAACCCTCTAGAGCCCCCTGGGACCCCTTTATGGCCTTCTAAGACCCTTCTAGGACCACAAGAAACGCTCTAGAGCCCCCAGGGACTCCCTTAGGACCCTTCTAGGATCACCAGGATCCCTTTAGAGCCTTCTGGGACCCACTTAGGTCCTTCTAGTACCGTTCTAGGACCACGAGAAGCTCTCTTCAGCCCCCTGGGATGCCCTTAGGGCCTTCTAGGACCCTTCTAGGACCACGAGAAACCATCTAGAGCTCCCTGGGACCCCCTTACGGCCTTCTAGGATCATTGTAAGACCCCGGGGAACCCTCTAGAGCTCCCTGGGACCACTTTAGGCCCTTCTAGGGCCCTTCTAGGACCACCAGGGACACTCTAGAGCCCTCTGGGACCCCCTTAGGGCCTTCTAGGACCATTCTAGTGCCCCCAGGGACCCTCTAGAGCCCCCTGGGAC
Source organism: Phaenicophaeus curvirostris (assembly GCF_032191515.1). Classification (NCBI taxonomy): domain Eukaryota; kingdom Metazoa; phylum Chordata; class Aves; order Cuculiformes; family Cuculidae; genus Phaenicophaeus; species Phaenicophaeus curvirostris. Next base: position 4,887,321 of record NC_091420.1, on the reverse strand, counting down.
CCCTTTAGGGCCTTCTAGGACCCTTCTAGGGCCACCAGGGACACTCTAAAGCCCCCTGGGACCCCCTTAGGGCCTGCTAGGTGTCTTCTACGACCACGAGGAACCATCTAGAACCCCCTGAGACCACTTAGGACCTTCTAGGACAATTGTATGACCCCAGGGAACCCCCTAGAGTCGTCTGGGACCCCCTTAGGGCCTACTAGGACCATTGTAAGACCCCAGGGAACACTCTAGAGTCCCCTAGGACTCCTTAAGGCCTTCTAGGACCCTTCTAGGACCACGAGAAACCCTCTAGAGCCCCCAGGGACTCCCTTAGGGCCTTCTAGGACCCTTCTAGGATCACCAGGAACCCTCTAGAGCCATCTGGGACCCACTTAGGACCTTCTAGGACCCTTCTAGGACCACGAGAAACCATCCAGAGCCCCCTGGGACTCCTTAGAGCCTTCTAGGACCCTTCTAGGAGTCCCTGAATCCCTCTAGAGCCCCATGGGACCCACTTAGGTCCTTCTAGGACACTTCAAACACCACCAGCATCCCTCTAGAGCTCACTGGGAAGCATTTAGGGCCTTCTAAGACCCTTCTAGGACCACGAGGAACCCTCTAGAGCCCCCTGGGACCATTTTAGGGCCTTCTAGGTCCCTTCTAGGACCACTAGGAACCATGTAGACCCCCTGGGACAATTTAGGACCTTCTAGGACCATTGTAAGACCATGGGGATCCCTGTAGAGCCCTCTGGGACCCCCTTAGGACCTTCTAGGACCCTTCTAGGACCACCAGGATCCCTCTAGAGCCCCCTGGAACCACCTTAGGGCCTTCTAAAACCCTTCTAGGACCTTGAGGAACCCTCTAGAGCTCTTTGGGACCCCTATAGAAGGGTCTGGAGGCCTTCAGAAGGGTCTGGATGGGCTCTAGAAAGGTCTGGGGGCCTTCAGAATGGCTCTGGGGGGATCTAGAAGGGTCTGGAGGCCTTCAGAAGGGTCCTGAGCGGCTCTAGAATGGTCTGGGGGCATTCAGAAGGGTCTGGATGGGCTCTAGAAGGGTCTGGGGTCCTTCAGAATGGCCCTGGGGGGATCTAGAATGGTCTGGAAGCCATCAGAAGGGCCCTGAGTGGCTCTAGAACCGTCTGGGGGCATTCAGAATGGCCCAGGGGAACTAGAAGGGTCTGGAGACCTTCAGAAGGGTCCTGAGCGGCTCTAGAAGGGTCTGGGGGCCGTCAGAAGGGCCGTGGGTGGGCTCAAGAAGGGTCTGGGGGCTTTCAGAAGGGCCCCGGGTGGGCTCTAGAAGGGTCTGGAGGCCTTCAGAAGGGTCCTGAGGGGCTCTAGAAGGGTCCAACTTGGATCTCAAACGGTCTAGGGCCTTCAGATTGGTCCTGGGGGGCTCTAGAAGGGTCTTGGAACCTTCATAAAGGTCCTGACTGGCTCTAGAAGGGTTCTGAGGGGCTCTAGAAGGGTCTGGGGGCATTCAGAAGGGTCCTGAGGGGCTCTAGAAGGGTCTGGGAGCCTTTCGAAGGGTCCTCGGGGGCTCTAGAAAGTCATAGAAGGGTCTTAGAAGGCCCTAACAGCGTCCCAGGGTGCTCCAGAGGGTTTCCAGAAGTCTTAGAAGAGTCCTACAAGGACCTAAGGAGGTCCCAGGGGGCTCCAGAGGCTTCCTGGTGACTCTAGAAGGGTCCTTGAAAGCCCTAAGTGGGTCTCAGGTGGATCTAGCGGGTACCTGTGGGTTCTAGAAGGTTCCTAGAAGGTCGTAAGGGGGTCCCAGGGGGCTCTAGAGGGTTCCTGGTGGTCCTAGAAGGTTCCTAGAAGGTCCTAAGGGGGTCCCAGAGCGCTCTAGAGGTATCCTCGTGGTCGTAGAAGGTTCCTATAAGGTTCTAAGGGGGTCTCAGGGGGCTCTAGATGGTTCCTCGTGGCCCTAGGAGGGTCCTAGAAAGCCCTAAGCGGGTCCCAGGAGGCTCTAGAGGGTTCCTGGTGACTCTAGAAGGGTCCCAGTAAGCCCTAGAAAGGTCCCAGGGGGCTCTAGAGGGTTCCTGGAGACCCTAGAAGAGTCCCAGAAAGCCCTAGAAGGGTCCCACGGGGCTCTAGAGGGTTCTCGTGGGTCCTAGAAGGGTTCTAGAAGGCCCTAAGGGTGCCCAGAGGACTCCAGAGGATTCTTCGTGGTCCTAGAAGAGCTCTAGAAGGCACTAAATAGGTCCAAGGTTGCTCTAGAGGGTTCCTCGTGGTCTTAGATGCGTCCGAGAAGGCCCTAAGGGGTCCCAGGGGGCTCTAGAGGGTCCTTGGGGCACTAGAAGGGTCCTAGAAGGCCTTAAGTGGGTCTCAGGTGGCTCTAGGGGTTTCCTCGTTGTCCTAGAAGGGTCCTAGGAGGCCCTAAGTGGGTCCCAGGGGGCTCTAGAGGGTTTCATGTGTTCCTAGAATAACCCAGAAGGCCCTAAGGAGGTCCCAGGTGGCTCTAGATGGTTTCTCGTGGTCCTAGAAGGGTCATAGAAAGCACTAAGGGGGTCCTAGGGAGCTCTAGAGGGTTCCTCGTGGTGCTAGAATGTACCTAGAAGGCTCTAAGGGGGTCCCAAAGAGCTCTAGAGGGTTCTTCGAGGTCTTAGAAGCATCTGAGAAGGCCCTAAGGGGGTTCCAGGGGGCTCTAGAAGGTCCCTGGGGGCCCTAGAAAGGTCCTAGAAGGCCCTAAGAAGGTCCCAGGTGCCTCTAGAGAGTTCCTCGTGGTCTTAGAAGGGTTCTAGAAGGCCCTATGTGGTCCCAGGGGGCTCTAGAGGGTCCCTGGGACACTAGAAGTGTCCTAGAAGGCCCTAAGTGGGTCTCAGGGTGCTCTAGGGGGTTCCTCGTTGTCCTAGAAGTGTCCTAGGAGGCCCTAAGTGGGTCCCAGGGGGCTCTAGAGGGCTCCTGGTGACTCTAGAAGTCTCCTATAAAGCTCTAGAAGGGTCCCAGGGGGCTCTAGAAGGTACATGGTGACACTAGACGGGTCCTAGAAAGACCTAGAATGGTCCCAGAGGGCTCTAGAGGGTTCCCTTGGGTCCTAGAAGCGTCCTAGAAGGCCCTAAAGGGGTCCCAGGGGGCTCTAGATGGTTCCTCGTGGTCTTAAAAGGGTCTTAGAAGGCCCTAAATGGGTCCCAGGGGGCTCTAGAGGGTTCCTCGTGTTTCTAAAAGGGTCCTATAAGGCCCTAAGGGGGTCCCAGGGGTCTCTAGAAGGTTTCTCGTGGTCCTAGAATGGTCCTAGGAGACACTAAGGGGGTCCCAGGGGGTTCTACATGGTTTCTCGTGGTCCTAGAAGGCACCTAGAAGGGTCTAAGTGGGTCCCAGGGGGCTCTAGAGGGTTTCTCGTGGTCCTTGAAGGGTCCTAGACGGTCCTAAAGTGGTCCGAGGGAGTTCTAGAGGGTTCCTGGTTACTCTAGAAGTGTCCTAGAAAGCCCTAGAAGGGTCCAATGGGGCTCTAGAGGGTTCCCTGTGGTCCTTGAAGGGTTCTAGAAGGCCCTAAAATGGTCCCAGGGGGTTCTAGAGGGTTCCTGGTACTCCTAGAAGAGTCCTATAAGGATCCATGCGGTCCCAGGGGGCTCTAGAGGGTTCCTGGGGGCCCTAGAAGGGTCCTAGAAGGCCCTAAAGGGGACCCAGGGGGCTCTAGAGTGTTCGCCGGTGACTTACAATGGTCCTAGAAGGCCCTAAGGGGGTACTAGGGGGCTCTAGGTTGTTTCTCATGGTCCTAGAAGGGCCCTAGAAGGCCCTAAAGTGGTTCCAGGGGGCTTTAGAGTGTTCCCCGAGGTCTTACCATGGTCCTAGAAGGCCCTAAGTGGGTCCCAGGGGTCTCTAGAGGGTTTCTCGTGGTCCTGGAAGGGTCCTAGAAGGCCCTAAACTGGTCCCAGGGGGCTGTAGATTGTTTCTCATGGTCCTAGAAGGGTCCTAGAAGTCCCTAAAGGGGTCCCAGGGGGCTCTAGAGGGTTCCTTGTGGCCCTAGAAGGGTCTTAGAAGGCCCTAAGTGTGCCCAGAGGACTCCAGAGGATTCTTCGTGGTCCTAGAAGAGCTCTAGAAGGCACTAAATGGGTCCAAGGTTGCTCTACAGGGTTCCTCGTGGTCTTAGAAGGGTCCTAGAAGGCTCTAAGGGGTCCCAGTGGGCTCTAGAGGGTCCCTGGGGGTCCTAGAAGGGTCCTAGAAGGCCCTAAGGAGGTCCCAGGGGTCTCTAGAGGGTTTCCCAGGGACTTACAATGATCCTAGAAGGCCCTACGGGGGTCCCAGGTGTCTCTAGAGGGTTTCTCGTGGTCCTAGAAGGGTCCTAGAAGGCCCTAAGGGGGTCCCAGGGGACTCTAGAGGGTTCCTGGTGCCTCTACAAGGGTCTTAGAAAATCCTAGAAATTTCCCAGGGGGTTCTAGATGGTTCCTTGTAGTTCTAGAAGTGTTCTAGAAGGCCTTTAATGGGTCCCATGGGGCTCTAGAGGGTTCCTCGTGGTCCTAGAATGGTCCTAGAATGCCCCAGGGGTTCCCAGGGGGCTCTAGAGGGTTCCTGGGGCTCCTAGAAGGGTCCTAGAAGGCTCTAAGGGGGTCCCAGTGTGCTCTAGAAGGTCCCTGGGGGCACTAGAAGGGTCCTAGAAGGCACTAAATCGGTCCCAAGGGGCTCTAGAGGGTTCCCCGGCATCTTACAATGGTCCTACATGGCCCTAAGTTGTCCCAGGAGGCTCTAGAGGGTTCCATGTGTTCCTAGAATAACCCAGAAGGCCCTAAGGAGGTCCCAGGTGGCTCTAGATGGTTTCTCGTTGTCCTAGAAGGGTCATAGAAGGCTCTAAGGGGATCCTAGGGAGCTCTAGAGGGTTCCTCGTGGTGCTAGAATGTACCTAGAAGGCTCTAAGGGGGTCCCAGGTGGCTCTAGAGGGTTCTTTGTGGTCTTAGAAGCGTCCGAGAAGGCCCTAAGTGGGTCCCAGAGGGCTCTAGAAGGTCCCTGGGGGCCCTAGAAATGTCCTAGAAGGCCCTAAGGAGGTCCCAGGTGCCTCTAGAGAGTTTCTCGTGGTCTTAGAAGGGTTCTAGAAGGCCCTATGGGGTCCCAGGGGGCTCTAGAGGGTCCCTGGGACACTAGAAGTGTCCTAGAAGGCCCTAAGTTGGTTTCAGGGTGCTCTAGGGGGTTCCTCATGTCCTAGAATTGTCCTAGGAGGCCCTAAGTGGGTCCCAGGGGGCTCTAGAGGGCTCCTGGTGACTCTAGAAGTCTCCTATAAAGCTCTAGAAGGGTCCCAGAAGGCTCTAGAGGGTTCCTGGTGACACTAGAAGGGTCCTAGAAAGACCTAGAATGGTCCCAGAGGGCTCTAGAGGGTTCCCGTGGGTCCTAGAAGGGTCCTAGAAGGCCCTAAAGGGGTCCCAAGGGGGTCTAGATGGTTCCTCGTGGTCCTAAAAGGGTCTTAGAAGGCCCTAAATGGGTCCCAGGGGGCTCTAGAGGGTTCCTCGTGGTTCTAAAAGGGTCCTAGAAGGCCCTAAAGGGGACCCAGGGGGCTCTAGAGGGTCCTTCGTGGTCTTAGAAGCGTCCGAGAAGGCCCTAAGGGTGTCCCAGGGGGCTCTAGAAGGTCCCTGGGGGCCCTAGAATGGTCCTAGAAGGCCCTAAGGAGGTCCCAGGGGGCTCTAGAGGGTTCCTGGTGGTCCTAGAAGGATTCTAGAAGGCCCTAAGTGGTTCCCAGAGGGCTCTAGAGGGTTTCTCGTTGTCCTAGAAGGGTCCTAGGAGGCCCTAAATGGGGCCCAGGGAGCTCTAGACGGTTCCTCGTGGTCCTAGGAGGATCCTAGAAGGACCTAAGTGGTTCCCAGAGGGCTCTGGATGGTTTCTTGTGGTCTTAGAATGGACCTAGAAGGCCCTAAAGTGGTCCCAGTGAACTCTAGAGGGTTCCTGGGGTTCCTAGAAGGGCCCTAGAAAGGTCTAAGAGGTTCCAGGGGGCTCTAGAGGGTCTCCGGGCGCCCTAGAATAGTCCTAGAAGGCCCTAAAGGGGTCCCAGGGGGCTCTAGAGCGTTCCCCGGGGTCTTACCATGGTCCTAGAAGGCCCTAAGTGGGTCCCAGGGGGCTCTAGAAGGTTTCTCGTGGTCCTAGAAGGGTCCTAGAAAGTCCTAAAGGAGTCCAAGGGAGCTTTAGAGGGTTCCTGGTGAATCTAGAAGTGTCCTAGAAAGCCCTAGAAGGGTCCCAGGGGGCTCTAGAGGTTTCCCTGTGGTCCTAGAAGGGTCCTAGAAGACCCTAAAGTGGTCCCAGGGGGCTCTAGATGGCTCCTGGTGCTCCTAGAAGGGTCCTAGAAGGCTCTAAGCTGTCCCAGGGGACTCTAGAGGGTACCTAGAGGGCCTAGAAGTGACCTAGAAGGCCCTAAAGGGGTCCCAGGGGGCTCTAGATGGTGCCTGTGGGTCCTAGAAGGGTCTTAGAAGGCCCTAAGGTGGTCCCAGGGGGCTCTAGAGGGTTCCTCGTGGTCCTAGAAGGGTTCTACAAAGCCCTAAGTGGTCCCAGTGGGCTCTAGAGGGTTCCTGGTGGTTTTAGAAGGCTCCCAGGGGTCTTTAGAGGGTCTCTGGAGGCCCTAGAAGTATCCTAGAAGGCACTAAAGGGGACCCAGGGGGCTCTAGAGTGTTCCCCGTGGTCTTACAATCCTCCTAGAAGGCCCTAAGGGGGTACCAGGGGTCTCTAGGTTGTTTCTCGTGGTCCTAAAAGGGTCCTAGAAGGCCCTAAAGTGGTCCCAGGGGGCTCTAGAGGGTTCCTGGTGGTCCTAGAAGGGTCCTAGAAGGCACTAAAGGGGTCCCAGGGGTCTCTAGAAGGTTCCCAGGGGTCTTACAATGATCCTAGAAGGATCTAAGTGGGTCCCATGGGGCTCTAGATGGTTTCTCGTGGTCCTAGAAGGGTCCTAGAAGGCCCTAAAGGGGTCCCAGGGGGCTCTAGATTGTTTCTCGAGGTCCTAGAAGCGTCCTAGAAGGCCGTAAGTGCGTCCCAGGGGGCTCTAGAGGGTTCCTGGTGGTCCTAGAAGGATTCTAGAAGGCCCTAAGTGGTTCTCAGAGGGCTCTAGAGGGTTCCTCGTGGTCCTAGAAGGGTCTTAGAAGGCCATAAAGGGGTCCCAGGGTGCTCTA